>NC_061825.1:2715695-2720695 GCF_019202785.1 Penaeus chinensis
TTGTGTGTATGTGTAAGTGTATGTGTGTATGTGTTTACATCTCTGACTGCTTGGCTGACAAAAAAAACTCCATCTTAAGAAGCTCAAGCCTGGCAATCGGTTCCCCTGAAGGCCACCCGAGGACCGTCACCGAGCTCATGCAAGAGACGTTCCTCGACGCACCCGGCGAACCGATCGCTTTCCAGATCCTGTTCGTCGGCCCTGAGCAAAGGAAGGACCTACTGAAGGTGCGGCTGCCACGCAAAATCGCCCAAGTCCTCGGCGATGTTACGTCGTTGGTGAACCCTCTCGGAAGACCATCTCGCACAGGCTGGCAGGCAAATGAGTAGGCAAGGGCGTCGCAGGGTCTGGCCACGCAACGCCCTCAGTGAACAAGGAAGCCTTTTAGTTCGTTGCTTAGTGAAAAAGGAAGCTTTTAGTTTGCTAATAAGCGATAATGGACATATTTTAGTCTATTAGCAAAAGAAAGGTAAAAAAAAATATATATAATACGTTTGCCCGCGTAATTTATGTATCCATTTTATTTATTAATCTGTTAATCTTTCTTATCGCCAACTTATTTTGTACATTCTGGGTATATTCATTTCTTGTCTTCAAATGGTATATTCGCGTGAAACTCATGAAAAAATATGTTCAAATAGATTTATCATTTACTTTGGATTTTTCAGCGAAAAAAGTGGAGTGATAAAGACACGCACCCGTGTATGAATATAAATACTGTACATATATATATATATCCACATATGAATATATAAACAAACAAGCCGGCGATGTGCGTGTGCATAAATGAATACACACACTCACAAGCGCGCAATGTGCGTGCGGAGTTGCTAAAGTTGGGTAAATCAAAACTAGATAGTGGGGGAGTCTATCGTAGATATGATAGTGGGTTGAGAGCCACTAACAATGGTTGCCTAAACAACTACTCCCCTGGGGAAGGATCATGGGTGCAGATTTGGCCATGAGAACTGTATCATCTACATCTGCATAAGATTGTTAATCTTACAACATTGATAACGATTCCCTCCTGACGATCTTCAATTTCCCGCAGAGTACAAATTGAAGAGGTCAGGTGACATAGCACAACCTTGTGCGTGCCATCACCGATGCGGTGGTTGACGAACTACTAGGTGCCATGTTGACATCACGTAGTTGACTAGGTCTTTATACTGGGATGGCTGACCAATGATCCTTCCCCAGGGGAGTACTTGTTTAGATAATCATTGTTGGTGGCTCTCAACCCACCATCATATCTACGATAAATTCACACACTACCTCATCTAGGTTCGACTTACCCAAATCCGTGCAAATCTGCACGCACATTGCGCGCATGGGAGTGTATGTATGGATTCATTCACACGAACATGTGGTTATATATACATACACACACATATATATATACATATATATACATATATATACATATATATACACACTTTGATTTTGACAAGTTTATTGAGACAAAAGCTTACATCTCAAAAGGATGAGGTAGGTCACATTTCACACACAAACTCAGCTATAGAGGGAGAGAGGGGGAGAGAAAGAGAGAGTAAGAGAGAGAGAGAAAGAGAGATATACAGATGGATAGATAGATAGCGAGAGAGAGAGAATAAGTAAATATTAAATAAATCCTTTAGTCTAATTCCATTTGAGAGAGAGAGAGAAGAGAGAGAGAGAGAGAGAGAGAGAGAGAGAGAGAGAGAGAGAGAGAGAGAGAGAGAGAGATGAATAAAGAGAGCGAGAGAGAGAGAGAGAGGAAGAATGAGATAAATAAAGAGAGCAAAGAGATAGAGAGAAAGAAGAAAAACTGTCCCTCAAGAGCAGCTCAAATAAAACGGAATGGGGTTCACGCGGCATCAAGAAGCGAGACCTTAAATGCTTCCACGAAATTGCTTCATTTCTATATTTTCCCCATTTATTATTCTTTCTCCCTTTCCTCGTCCGTTCTTTCTGTCTCTCTCTATTTCTCTTTCTCCCCTCCAACTTTTTTTGTTTTCCTTAATAACCAGGGCATAGGAGCAAGTTTACAAGTAAACCTGTATTTACTCTGTCGGAAGCTAATCGTACTCCGGCCAGAGGAGACGAAGTTCTGGCGGAGACGCAGAAGAGAGAAACGAGAGAAGAGAAGAGAAAGAAGGGGAAAAGTAAGTGGTCAGATTGACTGGGGTGAGCCACCTTGGCATATACCAGGCATATGCCAGGAGGACTCACTCCAAACCCATCAAAAAAGTGTGCTATGGTGGTATATTTAACTAAATGTGTGTCTGTGTGCGTGCGTGCGTGTCCGTGTAGGTGCGTGCGTGTGCGTGTGCGTGCGTGTGCGTGTGCGTGTGTGCGTGTGTGCGTGCGTGTGTGTGTGTGCGTGTGCGTGTGTGTGCGTGTGTGTGTGCGTGCTTGTGTGTGTGTGCGTGTAGGTGCATGTGTGTGTGTGCGTGTGTGCGTTTGCGTGTGCGTGTGTGTATGTGTGTGTGTGACTTGCAATATTTCTTTCGCATTCCACAACTGGTCAAAGAACATTCTGGTTTTCTCGTTCTCTCGCAAGTTGACTTTGATCTTCTTTAGCTTCGTGGTCTATGCCATTTCAAACCAACAGCCTCTTTTGTTATCATTTCCACCTACCTCCTTCGGCCACAATGGATATATTTCCATCTTCTCTTCATTAAAATGTCTTCTGCATTTAGTACGTTAAACTTCTATAATTGTCTACTTTATCTGTACCTACTACCTTATCCATATCTCTTATCATTCCATTCCCCATTCTCTCTGGACCCAAGGATAGCCTGACAACAGACGAGGAGCCCTCAACCAGCGAGGACCTCGCAATGGAGTTGTCAGACTCCGACGATGTCTCTGATGTAACTATCACTGAGTAACATCATGACACACCATCTAAGCATCCTACAGTGGAACATCAATAGCTTTTCTGAAAAGAACGCTTTTCTCCAAGCAGTAGTGCGATCAAGGAACATTGACATTGTCATGCTCCAGGAGACATTAACAGTGGACACTGTTCGCTTCTCAGGGTACCATGCCTTCACACTGCCACGAACACCTGGCAAGAGAGGCTTGATCACCCTTGTGAGAGCAACAATCCCCTGCTCCGCAATAGCCGATGCATCGCACTGTGGAGACGATGTTGAATCCCTTGCCGTCGAGGTTCACCTGGCCGGGGGGCCCCTCAAACTGTACAATGTGTACAGCCGGCCACGCTGTAAAAGCTTAGACATCAGCCAGGTCTGTGCTTCTGCTGCACACGACCGAGTGATCATAGGGGGAGACTTCAATGCACACCACCCCATCCTGGCTCCCTGCCGGGCACCGGATGCGGCCGGCTATCACATAGCCGACGTGCTAGAGACATTCCCTGAGATCGCTCTCCTCAACACCCAAGAGCCAACGCATGTCAGAGGAGGGGTCCTAGACCTCACCCTGGCCACTGCGACTCTGGTGGGGAGGATTGGCTGGTGTGTCGATGAGACCGTCACAAGTGACCATTACGGCACTATAACTACCCTCATGGATGCTGGCCCAGCCGAAATCCTAAGACCAAATCCAAGATGGAAAACAGACAAGGCCAACTGGCAGGCGTTTCAAAACGCCTTGGCCCTCTGTCTGAGATGCAACAATCCCCCACAAAGCGAAAATGTGGAAGTGCTCGAAGCCAGCCTGCTAAACGCCATTAATGAAGCAGCCTCACAGACCATACCCAAAACACGGCCTGGGTCCAGAAGTCACAAAGACGCCTGGTACTTCAATGACGAGATCAGGGAGGTCAACCACAGGGTGAACATGTGCCGAAAACTTTTCCGAAGGCAAAGAACCCCTGACAACCTATCCCTCCTAAGGGAAGCTGTCACGGATGCCAAGGAAACTGCCAACAGAGTCAGGCAGGAAAAGCGGCCGGAATGGTGTGAGTCCTTCGACCACCAAACCACCCTTTCAGAGCTGTGGCAACGGGTCAAGCGAGCTACCAGCCGCTCAGCCCCGAGGTGCACCCATCACGACCCCCAAGCAGAGGCTAACAGACTGGCGCACGAGTTCTCTGCGAGAACGAGCAGCAACAGTCTGCCAGCCGAGCTGAGGGCAAGACAAGAGCGTCTACAGCCAGACAGACACGCTCAGATCAGAGAAAGGGCAGCCGAACCCAATAACTCGGACGTTATCTTTTCTCTGAGGGAACTAAGGAAAGCCTATAAAACCAGTTCCAACACAGCCCCGGGCTCTGATGGGATCTCGTACCCCATTATCTCCCACCTAGGACTAGCAGGTGAGCGTGCACTCTTGCAACTCATCCCAAGTCCTGGGAAACTTCCACTCTACCCCAGAGTTGGAAGAGGGCTACCATAGTTCCCGTCCCAAAACCAAAGGAGCCAGGGAAGTACCGCCCCATCTCTCTGCTCAGCTGCCTGGCCAAGACGGCTGAGAGGATGGTACTAAACCGGCTTCAATGGAAAACGGGACCCCCGCACGAACACCTTCACGGGTTCACAAGGGGCATGGGCACAGCACACAGCTTAGCCACGCTCTTAAGCACAATCAGCAAGGGCCCAGCTGTGGTGGTATTCCTTGACCTGGAGAAGGCTTTTGAACTGGCAAGTCCGCTTGCCATTCAGGAAAGCCTGATCCAGAAGGGAATCAGAGGAAAGCTCTTGGCTTGGATAGGTGACTACTTCAGGAACAGGACTGCCAATGTCAAATTCCAGGGTCACCTATCGCAGCACATGCCGCTCGAAAATGGAACGCCACAGGGTGGGGTTCTCAGTCCAGCCCTATTCAACACTTTAATGTCCTGTATTCTCAACATAAACCTCCCAGTGGGGTGCCAGATCATCTCGTATGCAGACGATCTCGCTATCACCTCCACTGGACCACGCAGCCAGAATAAAGCCCAGCGTTGTCTGGACCTCGTGTCAGAGGAGTGTTGTAGGACGGGACTAAAGATCTCTGCTGCCAAATCCAAAGCCATGGCTTTGAGACAGAGAGTTCGAGGCACAAGACTG
>NC_061825.1:2738195-2740695 GCF_019202785.1 Penaeus chinensis
CTCTCTCTCTCTCTCTCTCTCTCTCTCTCTCTCTCTCTCTCTCTCTCTCTCTCTCTATCTCTCTCTCTCTCTCTCTTCTCTCTCACAGTCATACACACATACATATACGTGTATATATACACACATATATGTGTGTGTGCATATATATTAACCTATATATATGTGATATCGCCATTAAAAAATCACACACACACACACACACACACACACACACACACACACACACACACATATATACATATACACACACACACCCATACAATCACGGACACAAAGTAATTATATTACTAACTGGGTATTTGATACACTTTGTACAGATCACTGCTAGTGTTCAAAGCCAGTTTCTGGTTTAAAGGTGAAACAATGGTATGACAAAATACCGAATATATATTCAGAAATGAATATATAGTTAGAAAGGTGTTACTAACTTCTTGATTATGTTAATTATGCTGATTGAATCATTATCAACACTTTTGTTAGAATAATAATTTTCCCTTGTAATCAAAAGTAATTCAGTACATGTTAGTATGTTGTGGTATAGAAATCATGTAGAAATAATAAAGCAATCACGAGTCAACAGGTATGGAAATAGAAAAATTAAATCTAATTTCAGACTCTGTGTTAGCTGTTTTTTTCTAAGCGTTCACCTTTAAAGCTGAAAATATATCAGGTAATTAAAAGTTATGAAACGAAATCCGATTACGCCTCTATATCGCATTACATTTCACAGAGTGTATTCTTCTGTGACAAAGGGCTCCATCTTGACATATATCTATATATATATATATATATATATATATATATATATATATATATGTATATACATATATATCTAATATATATTTACACATACATATATACATACATGTGTGTGTGTGTGTGTATGTATATATGTATGTGTACACGTATATTATATATCTATGTATATATATATATATATATATATATAAATATATATATATATATATATATATATATATATATATATATATATATATATATATATATATATATATATATGTCAAGATGGAGCCCTTTGTCACAGAAAAATACACTCTCTGAAATGTAATGCAATATAGAGGTGTGTATGTATATATATATGTATATACATACATATATGTATATAAATATATATATATATATATATATATATATATATATATATATATATATATATATTTACATACACATATACATATATATACATACACACCCACATATATATATTTATATGTATATATATAAATATATATATATAAGTATATATATATATTCTGGTTATCTCCAGAATTACATCTTTTGTGGTCAAGCCTCCCGAGCACTTAATTCATCGTAAAAGGCCCCTCCACTCAGGGCTAGGTAGCCATGTGTTCGTTTGCGCCCATAACGATGGTCATACTAAATGTTATTAGTGCCGCTTCCTTGGCACTCATAATCAGGTTTAGTGCCACAGCTGAGAGCTACGGTTAAATAGGCCTACTACTAAGGTAACGTCTTATTGACCGTTATATCAAGGTAGTTCTCTTCAGTCTATTATTTGGGGTCATGTTGGGGTCTGGGTGAGGTCATGTGGGTATTTGGGATTATGCTGAAGGATGTAAGCCATGTGGTCACCTTTATGTTAGGGTCTCCTACAGTATACATACATACATACATATATATATAAATATATATATATATATATATATATGTGTGTGTGTGTGTGTGTGTGTGTGTGTGTGTGTGTGTGTGTGTGTGTGTGTATGTGTGTGTGTGTGTGTGTGTGTGTGTGTGTGTGTGTGTGTGCGTGTTTGTTTACGTACATATATATATCTTGCTTTATTTATTTATTTTCCTCTCTCTTTTTTTCTATTCATTTTTTCCACCTTTGCTAGGTGTTTTTTATGTATATATTTTTTTCTCCTAGCATCATTAACGCCTTTTTTCCCTCTCGATCATATTTCCCTCCGGCCTCACTCTCCGGCATTGCGTGCGTCTGTGGCATCACGATCGACACCTGTGCTCCTCGACCCTCTTCGCTACTCATTATGTTTTGAATTTTTTCCCCCCGTGTTATAGTTCATGGGTTGGCTCTCCCTCGTAGCATGAGACAAGAATATTTTAATTAACTATACAGAATACAACGAGCGGCTCCAGAACTTCAAAAGAAGAAGAAGAAGAAGAAGAAGAAGAAGAAGAAGAAGTGACAAAGGGAAGATGCTTGACTTGCATAAGGTTAGACTCGTTCGATTGAAGACGTGTTTTTAACTTTAATGAGATTGCAGCTCCTTCCATCATTTTTCATATTTTTAAAAATACAATATACATTTGTAACAACTATGTACCTTTCCTCACTCACCCTTTCTCGTTCTCACACTCACGGCTGATTAATAAGATTATTTTTAAAAAAGGAAATGCCTTGTAAACCTTTCATTCACAAAGAGGTCGAACACTCACTCCATGAATTCTCGTGATTGACAATTCCTCTTGGAGTCTTCAGTCAATTGGCTTAAAGTGGAAC
>NC_061825.1:2753195-2760695 GCF_019202785.1 Penaeus chinensis
ACAGGCAATCTATTATGTTGGAAAGACTATCTGTTTGTGTGTAAATGTAACCTTTTTTCGTTATTTGTCTGTCTCTTTCTCTCTCTTCTTCCTCCTCCATTTCCTCTCAACATTCTCCCTCTATCATCTCGTTTCTCAGTTTGCGTTTTTTTCAAACTCCTTTTCTTCCTGCTCTACATCTTTATCACTTTTTATAGATACATCTTCATTTTCATTTATCCTTTCTCTTTCTTTTCTTCCTCCTCCTCCTTCGTCTTCTCTCTCTCTCTCTATTTTCCCCTTCTTCCCTTTCTCCCACTCTCTCTCCCTCCCTCCCTCCTCCTTCTCCCTCTCTTTCCCTTCCTCCACCCCCTCCTCCCCCTCTCTATCTCTATATTTTCCTTCTTCCCTCTCTCTCTCTAACCACTCTAATTCCTTCCCTCCCTCTCTATCGTTTAACCATTTTAAATCTATTGCAGTGATGAACTCTTTCCCTTCCGTCTTTTCTTGGGTCTTCCTACTATCTCCCTCTTCTCAGTCTCTCCCACTTATCATTTGACTTTGCAATCGAAATACTCCCTACCGTGTCAGGTCTTTCGGTCTAAATTTAAATAGTCTGCACCCTCTTTTTATTACGTGTGAAATATCCTCTGTTCTTAAATCTTTCCTAATAGCTATTATCTTTTTCTTTTCTTTTTGTGTGTGTGTGTGGAATCTTTTAATAGTCGAGGTACACGGGGATTCCTAGTTTTTGATGAGGGGGTTCTAGGTCAAGGGTCAAGGTCAAGGTCAAAGGTCAAGGGGTCATGGTCATAGATCGGCTTAAGTATGGAGGTTATCTATGAATGATTTGACTTTTCTGTGTATATTTCTTTCGCCAGATTCATAAAGAGACCAAAGTTATTATTGAATCTATCTAATATTATGACTTCTTTTATAAGTTTGACTTTTCTTTTGCTTATTTCTTCTTCCATGTTCCAAGGGAGGCCAAAGTTACTATTTAATCATTATACTATCATGTTTTATTTCTCATGGAGGGTTATTTTCACCGTCAGACACCATATCTGGACGTATAAAAGTCCCGCATGGAAGTGTTAGTTTTTTCTGCCCTTGCTAGCATACTTGGCATCAAGTTAGGTGGACTTTCTTTACTCCTTTTATCAGTTTATTTGCTTATTTATTTGTTGACGACGGCCTTGTCCACATCCATTCCCCTGCAGGCGTCTTCAGTAGCAGAAAAATATTCAAGTTACTGCTGCTTGTCTTGATGGGACTGAAGGAGTAAAGATTCCGTGGTTTATTTTCAAACTGCTTATAAATGAGATTTCATGTGAAAAAATGTGGCTTTATTTACGAATAAAGTGAATGATAAACTTGTATGTCTACTTAAGGCATCCAGAGCAACTATATATACTCGAAATTTGCTAAAATAATGAATCAAAAGCACGAAGAAACCTGAAAACTAACTTATCATCCACAGCCAGTTACATTTTAGGACCATATACAATAATAAATAAAATATATATTCCATTTGCGTGGTACATGGCACAATACATACAAGAAAAACTAAGAAGGCAGCATTTAAGTATATAGTGCAGTCTAGAAGGCATATCGACCCGAGAATACAGAAAGGGTTTTCTAAGGCCATTCGTCATGAATGATAGTTTAGAATTGTGATTATAATCGCCTAACGCGGTCAGAGGGTTAAAATAAAGCACAAACAAGAATGGTGATAGGACACTAACCTGTCTGATTCCTGACTTAAACTAGTCATCATTTTCTTAGGAAGTTTATATAGTACACATTGCTACCTCTGGGTGTTTTTTTTGTGACTTATACGATACACTTTACTAAAGGCAAACAATCATTTCTTCTCTTCTTCCTGAAATGCAGACCATTTGTATTCATTCCAATCTTAGCTTCTTACAAGAATCATCTTTGATGTTTTTCTTCAGTTTTAAAAACTTGTTTGTCATCTCCCAACTATTATTCTACGTTTCATATTAAGTACATTCTCTCATATTTCGAAGTAATGTGATGTATATCCATAGTTTCGAGCAAAGGTTCCCAAAGTGGGTTATTTATTTAACGAACTTCTTAATCTTAATTTTGCATCGAGTCAAATCCTACAAAATTCAAAAACGTTATTAACTACAGTGATCTATATGACACTCTATATACTGAAACGGCTAGACACAAATACTTCCAATAGAGTAGTTCTTCAAGCCTCTTCCCTTGTTCTTAAGCAGTAATGTAGAGATCTGATCAGTAGTAAAAGCCTTTCCGTGTTTGTTTTGTTTATTTGTCTGTTTCCTCAACCTCTTAAGTGCTATTTCAAGTTATTGGTAGATATAAGATGAGGTTCTAGCTGTTAGTGTTTTGTGACAGCTTACATGATGGATGTCAAAGTCATTCTGGCAATTCTTATCTGTCCTGTATGCGAGTGTTCTAGTTCTTTGTATTTCTATTTCTATTATTATTATCATTATTATTATTATTATCTTTGCTACTACTATTATTATTAATATTATCTTTACTACTATTATTATTATTATTATTGTTATTATTATTATCATTATTATTATTATTTCCACTTTTCTCTGTTTCCAAATGCGTCTTTTTAGGTTTATTTAGTTATACTCTTAAGTTTGTGGTAAGAGTTTAAAAATACAGATTGTACATTTTACATTCTTCAGAGAGAAGCTAATAAATCAATTTTATTATTTCTCGTGTTCAACAATTCTTGACAGATCTTGCCAGCTACTTGGTTCTCCTTTTTCATAATGTAAGAGTTTTTTTTTTTATCCTTCACCGTGTTTCACAAGCTGTACGGATGTTTATGTGTCTCTCTCTCTTGCGTCATCAAAATTATTTCCTCGTCTTTTTCTCCGTGGGTGTCAGGGTAAATCGCCCCAGGCTTTGCGTTATTCTTGGGCAGGTCTTGAGGTTGTCCGGGGTGAATTCACTCGTCCGTGGAACCCTGGATCTTCATTGTTACACGTGGATAGAAACACACACAGATACACACAGACACACAGACACGAACACACGAACGCACGCACGCACGTACACACACACACACACACGCACGCACGCACGCACACACACACACACACACACACACGCACACACGCACACACATGCACACACACACACACACACACACACACACACACACACACGCACACTCACACTCGCACACACGCACACATGCACACACACACACACACACACACACACATATATATATATATATATATATACACATATTGTTGGTGTGTCCATGTCTGTGTATATGCATACATCGGTGTCCCGGGAGCAGAATATAAATGGATTCTAATAAAACAGCAATGCATATTATTTACGCCTATTGGTTCACAAAAGTCAAAGGCTGGCCAAGCGCTGCCTTGTCTGCAACGATGATGAATTGCGGGAATTGCATTGCAAATGAAAGGATACAATTTCACAGAAAATAATCACGGTAGTTTTAAAATTTTTCGGGGAAAATTCCCATTCTTGCTTCTTTGAAATGTCTAAAATAAAAGATGCATCGTGACTAAAGGAGTATATATATTCTTTGTTTACAAGACTTCAGTTTTTTGGGGAATGATTTTTGCGCCTCCGAGATTTCTTTTATCCGAAAACAATCTAAAAATGAAAAGCAATTCTTTTACCAATATCGTCTCCTTTTTTTTTTTTTTTTTTTTTTTTTTTTTACCATTATTAAGTTGATACGATACAAATATCAATATTCTTTGAGAAGTGAGAGACAAAAAGCCTTTTTCGTGTATTGAAGCGTTCCTGAAGGTTTGTTGGTAAGGGAAGTGCATTTTGAATGATAGGAGAGTCGTATAAATATAGACTTTTCACTCGTTATTCCGTTTTTTTTTATCAGTCCTTAAATATTACTTAGTTTACCATCTAACAAATCACATTTATAAGAAAAAAAACAAACGAATCTCTGGCGGAAATGCGTAATCATGCCTAGTGATCAAGATTTTTCAGAGTGGTATAAAAGCATTCTAAGTTCTTTTTAAGTACCCTACAGTGTGAGTGAACTTTATGCCTTTACATCCTGATTGTTATTAAAGATGCTTGATTTGCTTGTAACAGCTAATCTGACAGCTAGTGTAACAGCTAATTTAAGAACTAATCTAACAGATATTTTAACAGCCAATTTGACAGCTATTTCAACCACTAATATGACAGTTAACTCAGTGTCAGCAGTTTTATTTATTGTCCCCTATAGATTTTAGTGAGTTTTGTTACATACAGATGGCTCCACGTGTGCTCAGCAGCAAGGAGTATACTAGTTGGCCCAAGTGACCGATCCTGATTTCCCCATTCCTTGAATTGGCGGGAAAAAGCGTTTTTCTTTCCAATACTACTAATATTCACATGGTTATCATTCTTATTGATATAATAATTATTAGATTGTTATTAAAATATTAATAACAAAGACAAATACAATAAAATCAATAAAATAATAGAAGTGAAGTTTTCAAAAAATGAAGGAAAAGGATATATATATATATTCATATACATATATATGTATACATATGTATATATATGTATTTATATGTATACATATATATATATATATATATATATATATATGTTTATACATACACATACATACAGGGAGAGAGACAGGAAGAGAGAGAGATGCGCAATCACACACACACACACACACACACACACACACGCAAACACACACACACACACATATATATCACTATCCTGAATCTGGATCTCCATAACCTATCTTTCAATGTTATATACTTGCGCCTAAACTGACACTCAGAAACCAATGACGTTAATTAATGCTTTTCTAAATCGCCATATATCATCTAGAACAAGTGAAGTTTTCAAAGAATGAAGGAAAAGGGTAAACAGATGAGATTAATAAGACTAATAGCTGACTCCTTGGTGACTAAGCACTTGGAGAGCCATCTATGTGTAAGGATAATAGATAAACTTCTTACCACAGTGGGCATGGCACTGTAGTCTTGCTACCCTCTCGCACATTGGGTTCATTTAACAGCTATTTTAACAGCTATTTTAACAACTGATATGAGTTAATTTAACAGCTATTTCAACAACTGATATGAGTTAATTTAACAGATATTTCAACAACTGATATGAGTTAATTTAACAGATATTTCAACAACTGATATGAGTTAATTTAACAGCTATTTTAACAACTGATATGAGTTAATTTAACAGATATTTCAACAACTGATATGAGTTAATTTAACAGCTATTTTAACAACTGATATGAGTTAATTTAACAGCTATTTTAACAACTGATATGAGTTAATTCAACAGCTATTTTAACAACTAATATGTCAGCCAATTCAACAGCTAAATTGACAACTAATGAAAGCGAAATCTAACACAGATTCCCGTTAATAAATCCTTCTCGAGAATCCCTCAGCATTTGCCAAATAGGATCAATTCAAGACACGTAAAATGTCTTATCGAAACACCAAAGGCTTAGTGGTTTCTTGACTTTCTGATAAAGGAAGTAATGAAATGGCCGGAAGACACTGTAATTCGGTATCAAGTTCCTTAAGGCGATGAAAAAAGTGATGCTAATAATATGAAGTAAAGTGGCCGCAATAAGCGAAACTTTATTAGGGTATCAGTGCTAAAGCAAAATAATGAATGATGAGTTCTAAATGACATATGGCGATTTAGAAAAGCAATAACTAACGTCATTGGTATATAAGTGTCAGTTCAGGCGCAAGTATATAATATTGGAAAATAAGTTATCGAGATCTAAATTCAGGAAAGTGATATATATGTGTATGTGTGTTTGTTTTGTGTGTGTGTGTGTGTGTGTGTGTGTTTGCGCATATCTCTCTCTTCCTGTCTCGCTCTCTGTATGTATGTGTGTGTGTATATATATATATTTTTTTTTTTTTTTTTTTTTTTTTGTGCAGGAAAGATCAAAACGGGCAGCTCTCTTTCCCATCCAACTTGACTGATTGTTTGCGAGATGCATCAATTCACTTGATTAAATGCAGCCTTGTTTTTTTTTTTTTTTCAATTACTGTACAGGGCTTTGTCCAACGGCTGGATACATTTTTTTTAAACGTCTCAATCTGGATAAAGAGGCGAGGAAAAAGAAAGTCTGGTAAACTTTCTTTATGTTTTTTGTTTTTTTGTCTATCTCTCTATATCTTTATCTCTATATGTCCATTTTTTATCTATTATCTCTTATGTTTATTTTTTATCTATTATCTCTCCGTCTATCTCTTTATCTCTTTATTTATCCATTTATATATATAAATGTGAATGTGTATGCGTACGTGTGTGTGTGTGTGTGTGTGTGTGTGTGTGTGTGTGTGTGTGTGTATGCGATTGTGTCTCCGTGTTTACGTGTATGTATTTACATGTCTGTATATGGCAGAGATGCATTAATATGCGTGTGATATGTGTGCACACACACACACACACACACACACACACACACACACACACACGCACGCACACACAAAGACACAAACATACACAGACATAATACATATATCAAAATTTAAATGTAGGATCGGGTGTGGCTGTACGATTCGACATTTTTTAGAGCTCAACAAAAAAATATATCTATTTTTCGACCAGACATATATTTCTGTTTTTGTTCCCAATGTCTCGTTTCCGTGACTATATAGTTAATACTAATATTCGAATGTAATTCATGAATCCTTTTTAGGCTCGATCTCTTTGATAGAACACACACAAAAAAAGTTTTTTTTTTTTTTATTTGAACATGATGGGAAATTCTATCATGGAAAATACAACGCTTTAATTACTGAACAGTATGAATGAGGTAAAGGTAGAGATCACTTTCTGTTTGAAATGTTCATGGTTGTTCACTGTTCATACTGGTCAGATTTAGAGTAAAACGGCTGCAGGTTATATTCTGAGGGAATTGTCTATCTATGTTGTTTTGTTTTAAATTCTTTTCTTTCCCAAAGCGAAGCAACAAAATCGTGTTAAAAAGGATTGTAAAGAATGATAGTTTATTGTCTATACATCAGTAATATACAGAACATCTATCGATCTATTTGTCTATTCTATCTATCCCTCTATCCCTCGACCTATCAGTGTGTATCTTGGCCTATATCTCTATCTATAAACATCCATATACAGGTAAGGGATATATATATATATATATATATATATATATATATATATATATGCATGTGCGTGTGTGTGTGTGTGTGTGTGTGTGTGTGTGTGTGTGTGTGTGTGTATGTGTGTGTGTGTGTGTGTTTCTGTGTGCATATATATACATATACATAAACATATACATAGACATGTATATAAATAAAGAAATAAAGAAATATACATATATGTATATACATACATATATACACATATATATGCATACATATATATATATATATATATGTGTGTATATATGCATATATAAGTATATATATACACACACATACATACACACACATACATATACACACAGACATATGCCTTCGCGTGTCTGTGTGTGTGTGTGCGTGT
>NC_061825.1:2780695-2783195 GCF_019202785.1 Penaeus chinensis
TCCTTCGTTTCCAGGATTTTTTTTTTATTTTTAGTATTTCCCTTCCCTTCCTCATTTCGCTCGTCTTATGTGCTTAGGTATTTTTTTTCTTTTCCCTTTTTTGTCTATTTTTTTTTTTTTTTTTTTTTTTTTTTACCTTCTTTTACCGGCGTTTGAATTTTCTTAATCTTCTTCCTATTATTTCGCATTTGTCTCTTTTTTTCTGTCTCTTCTCTTCTCTTCCTCCGTTTCTTTTTCCTCTTTTGCTTTTCTTTCCGACCTCCCCTTCCTATTCTTCTTCTCTTTTCTCTTCTATATCCTTCCTTTCTTTGCTTTTCTCTCTTATCTTCCTCCCTATCTTCTTCATTCGTATCTTCACTTCTCCGTCTCTCCCTCCTATCTTCCAATCTTCACTTCCTCTCTCCCTCCTATCGTCCTATCTTCACTTCCTCTCTCCCTCCTATCTTCCTATCTTCACTTCTCCATTTTTTCCTTCTCTCACACCTTCCCTTCCCTTTGTTCTGAATCCAAGACATTATGGTTATAAAAGGGTTGATCATGCCATTGCCAATGAGCTTGCAATGCGCTGGACAAGTTTGAAGTCTGTAATTGTGATGCCTGTCTGTTGCAAGGTTGAACCGCTTCTGTTTTGCATTTTGTGATTGTCAGAATGAGGTTCAAGATAAAGACATTTCATTTGGTATTGTACAAAAAAGCTAACTGAATCCTCGAGCAAATGCACAAAGAAAAAGAATTTCTCTATCGCCAGAAAATTAACGCTTTTTATATAAAAAAGGATTTTTGTATAATAAAAGTCTTGTAACATTTCTTACTCATTAAGCAAATGGTCATTTTCAAGAAATTCATATGAGTCATCAGTCTAAAAAGTATTTGTTAATGTCTCATTTAATATATCAAGACCCCAACAACAACGACAACAGCAACAGCAACAACAACAACAACAACAACAACAGCAACAACAACAACAACAACAACAACAACAACAACAACAACAACAACAACGCCAACAACAACAAAAATATTATACTGTTTTGCATTATTAAGCTAATGCTTTGAGTTTCTTTGACGACAAAATGTATCTTTGGGTTATGATGTGCAACAATTTTATGCAAATGAATGTTACCCGTAGCCCCAAGTTATCTGACCTTTTAAGCTCCGGTGACCTTAATACTTAATAAAACTTACCAATATATATATACTTAAACGACTATTTTTAAGGGTACACTTAGGAAGTATTGCGTTATTTATCATTATTTCTGACTATTTTGTAATATACAGGAAAAAAAACCTGGTCTACAGTAAATGTTGAAATTATATCATAGTACCGTTCATGATATGTACAAATGTATTTTAATATAACCTATGATCTTATATCTGGAGTGAATCATTCTCTAGTTTCTCCTCTGACTCGCCATTTCTCTTAACCTTTTGACATTCAATAACTTAAAAAAGATATATATATATATTCATAATCCACATACTGCATGAAAAAAACTCAAAATCAGCCATTTTACATAAAACTCATTACTCTTAAATTAATAAATATCTCACAGATCACGTGCTCCTTACAACCCGCTTCTGAAGGCTTAATAAATAATAATATAAAAAAGAACAACTGTCTCTTCTGCCGAATCAGGTGTTCAATCTTTGCAACGGCAGCTTTCGCATGCTCTTTGAAGCCTGTGTTTATGGAGTCAAGCTTTCTCTGCTCTCAGAAAGTTGCACGTGCATGCCTTCCGTTTTCATGATTATTTTGGACGCCATTTTTTGCATCTATTTCATTGTATTTTATTCTTTATCTTTTTATTTATCTGTCTATTCATATTCATATTGTTATCGTTATTGTTATTATCATTATTATGATTATCATTATATTATTATTAATATTATTATTTTCATTATTATCTTCATCATCATCATCATCATCATCATCATTATCATCTTCATCATCACCATTATTATTACGATGTTTCATGGTTGTGATAAAATGGAAGTACAACTTTTTAATTAAAAATACTTTTTGTTTTTGTATATAAGATGGAAATTAAAGCTTTCACGTTGCTCTTTTGTAATACTTGGTTGCCAGTGTAATCTTATATTCGTTGCAAAAAAGTTTGGCCCATAAGTCATGGGTAAAATCACAAACAAAAACACACGCACACACACACACACACACACACACACACACACACACACACACACACACACACACACACACACACACACACACACACGCATACACACATACACACATACACACACATGTATATATGTAAGCAATTGCATTAGCTATAAAAGAATATCAATACGAATGATGAAATATGGATTGGAACATTTGATAAAAAAAACAATTTTAACATCCATTATTATTAACGTCACTGTTATCACTTCAAAATTTATTGAAACAGACATGTTAGTGTTACTGCTATTTAGATTACCAATAAGGAATATACGGAAAACACTGCCGATTTTTTTTTTATTCATAACCACCTTCTTTTCA
>NC_061825.1:2825695-2828195 GCF_019202785.1 Penaeus chinensis
AACCAGCAGGAGCAGCAAAACCAGGAGAACCAGCAGGAGCAGCAGAACCAGCAGGAGCAGCAGAACCAGCAGGAGCAGCAGAACCAGCAGGAGCAGCAAAACCAGGAGAACCAGCAGGAGCAGCAGAACCAGCAGGAGCAGCAGAACCAGCAGGAGAAACAGAACCTGTCACGAGCAGCAGAACCAGCTGGAGCAGCAAAACCAGAAGAACCAGCAGCACCAGCAAGAACAGTAGAACTAGCAGGAACAGCAGAACCAGCAGGAACAGCAGGAACAGCAGAACCAGCAGGAACAGCGGGAAGAGCAGCACCGGCAGGAGCAACAGAAGCAGCAGGAGCAGAAGAACCAGCAGAAGCAGAGCCAACAGGAGAAGCGGGAACAGCAGAACCAGCAGGAACTGCGGGAACAGCAGAACAAACAGGAACAGCGGAAACAGCAGGAACAGCAGGAACAGCGGGAACAGCGGGAACAGCAGAACCAGCAGGAACAGTGGGAACAGCAGAGACGACGGGAACAGCAGGAACAGCAGAACTGGCAGGGGCAGCAGGAACAGCAGAACAAGCAGGAACAGCGGGAACAGCAGAACAGGCAGGGGCAGCGGGAACAGCAGAACCAGCAGGAACAGCGGGAACAGCAGAACCAGCAGGAACAGCGGGAACAGCAGAACAGCAGGCAGCGGGAACAGCAGAACCAGCAGGAACAGCGGGAACAGCAGACCAGCAGGAACAGCGGGAACAGCAGAACCAGCAGGAGAAGAACCAGCAGGAACAGCAGAACAGCAGGAGCAGCAGAACCAGCAGAGACAGCAGAACCAGCAGGAACAGCAGAACCAGCAGGAGCAGCAGAACCAGCAGACAACAGACCAGCACGGGACAGCAGAACCAGCAGGACGCAGCAGAACAGCAGGACAGCAGAACAGCAGGACAGCAGAACCAGCAGGAGACAGCAGAGCAGCAGAGCAGCAGAACAGCAGGGAACAGCCGAACCAGCAGGACAGCGGGAACAGCAGAACAGCAGAGCGCGGGAACAGCAGAACCAGCAGGAACAGCAGACCAGCAGAGCAGCAGAACCAGCAGAGACAGCAGAACCAGCAGGAACAGCGGAACAGCGGACAGCAGACCAGCAGGAGCAGCAGAACCAGCAGGAACAGCAGACCCAGCAGGAGGCAGCAGAACAGCAGAACAGCAGAACAGCGGAACAGCAGAACAGCAGGGCAGCGAACAGCAGAAACCAGCAGAGGCAACAGCGAGGACAGCAGAACCAGCAGGAACAACAGCAGGAACAGCAGAACAGCAGGAGCAGCAGAACCAGCAGAGCAGAAACCAGCAGGAACAGCAGGAACCAGCAGACAGCAGAACAGCGGAGCAGCAGAACCAGCAGGAACAGCAGAACAGCAGAACAGCAGAACAGAGGAACAGCAGAACGCAGCACGGAGCAGCAGAACCAGCAGCAGCGAACAGCGGAACAGCAGAACCAGCAGGAGCAGCAGAACCAGGAGCAGCAGAACCAGCAGACAGCAGAACCAGCGGAGAACAGCAGAACCAGCAGGAGCAGCGAACAGCAGAGCAGCAGAACCAGCAGGAGCAGCAGAACCAGCAGGAGACAGAACAGCAGGACAGCAGAACCAGCAGAGCAGCAGAACCAGCAGGAGACAGCAGAACCAGCAGGAGCAGCAGAACCAGCAGGAGCAGCAGAACCAGCAGGAGCAGCAGAACCAGCAGGAGCAGCAGAACCAGCAGGAGCAGCAGAACCAGCAGGAGCAGCAGAACCAGCAGGAGCAGCAGAACCAGCAGGAGCAGCAGAACCAGCAGGAGCAGCAGAACCAGCAGGAGCAGCAGAACCAGCAGGAGCAGCAGAACCAGCAGGAGCAGCAGAACCAGCAGGAGCAGCAGAACCAGCAGGAGCAGCAGAACCAGCAGGAGCAGCAGAACCAGCAGGAGCAGCAGAACCAGCAGGAGCAGCAGAACCAGCAGGAGCAGCAGAACCAGCAGGAGCAGCAGAACCAGCAGGAGCAGCAGAACCAGCAGGAGCAGCAGAACCAGCAGGAGCAGCAGAACCAGCAGGAGCAGCAGAACCAGCAGGAGCAGCAGAACCAGCAGGAGCAGCAGAACCAGCAGGAGCAGCAGAACCAGCAGAGCAGCAGAACCAGCAGGAGCAGAAGAACCAGCAGAGCAGCAAACCAGCAGAGCAGCAGAACCAGCAGGAGCAGCAGAACCAGCAGGAGCAGCAGAACCAGCAGGAGCAGCAGAACCAGCAGGAGCAGCAGAACCAGCAGGAGCAGCAGAACCAGCAGGAGCAGCAGAACCAGCAGGAGCAGCAGAACCAGCAGGAGCAGCAGAACCAGCAGGAGCAGCAGAACCAGCAGGGAGCAGCAGAACCAGCAGGAGCAGCAGAACCAGCAGGAGCAGCAGAACCAGCAGGAGCAGCAGAACCAGCAGGAGCAGCAGACCCAGCAGAGAGCAGCAGACCCAGCAGAGCAGCAGAGCCCAGCAGGAGCAGT
>NC_061825.1:2848195-2853195 GCF_019202785.1 Penaeus chinensis
GAGAAAGAAATGTCGTTTTAGAATTATCACCCTTATTTTGTTTATCTATTTATTATATTTTATTTACTATTATTTTATTTTATTTCTTTTACTTCTGTTCTCTATTATTATTCTAAGGCGCCTTTGTGAATACGCTCGTAGGGAAGGAGAGAGGGAAACAAAGGAGGACGAGGCACGGAGACAAAAGACGATCGAGGAAGCGCCTTTTTTTGACTCAATTTCCCCCCCCCCCCCTCCCCCCTTCCTTATTTAGACACGTCAGTTTTAAACCTTGCCGGAGGGGGAATCTCATTACCGGTACGCAAAAATCAGTCTTTTGATATTATAAAGAGATGCTATGGTTTCCAAAACTCGAAGTGAGACGCAGCTCTGTTTTGACTCTTGCCAAGCGTGATCGTACTCGAAGCAACAGGTGCAAGACAAAGGTACCTTACGTGGAGTAAATCGTTAGCTGTTTATTCTCACGTGTTTCTTATCATGAGATTGATTATAAAATGAATGAATGGTGAATATTTAGAGCATCACATCACATATTCTAAATCACGTACATTCATCATTCGAGTTTGCATTAATTTTATGACTTCATAGGTAACAAAGAAAGCAATGTTTATTCATCAGAAGCATTATAAAAGCAAAATAGATTAGTTCACCGTAAATGCAAATCAGGAATTACCATTCATCACAGGCTTTCGAGAATCTGGACACACTACTGAAAAAAACAACAGAAAAAAACACAGTAACAGGGTCCCATTTACTTCATTAATGGTTCACTGAAGCTCATCCCCAAAAGCCCCCACACATTCTAGCAATAACCCTCTAAGAGCAGGAAAAAATATGGTTATGGAAGGGATCTCACGATGTAAATGGACGAATTATGCCCGCGTACTTGGCTATCAGCTGATCCAAGCCGTTTTAACTCTTACATTCTTTTCTCCCTCTCTTCAAATCCTTCCCTGGCAATTATCGCCTCTTCTGCACCATGTTCTTCATTATTCAGCAGACTGATTTAGCTCCGCACACAAACACCACCGCCACTGTCAACTTCACGCGCGAAGTTTCCGTCGTCATACGCCACTTTCGAACTTGTCCGAAAGCCTACACGCGATTATCCGACGCCGTTCGGTCTTCGGGGAATTCAAAGTCGTCAGGCAGAGACACGAACACCGCTCTACCGTTACGGATTAATGTTTAGCCAGTCAAGGGTCAGTCAGTCAGTAAGTCAGTTACTTAGTCAAGTCCTTAATCAGTTATTTAGTCAGTCATTTTGTTGGTTAGTCATTGTCAATCACCCAATCAGTTGGTCAGTCAGCTATTCAGTCAATTCGTTAGTTAGTCAGTCAGTCAGCCAGTCAATTCGTCAGCCAGCCAGCCAGCCAGTCTGTCAGTCAGTCAGTCAGTCAGTCAGTCAGTCAGTCAGTCAGTCAGTCAGTCAGTCAGTCAGTCAGCTAGTCAGCCAACCAGCCAGCCAGCCAGCCAGCCAGCCAGCCAGCCAGCCAGCCAGCCAGCCAGCCAGCCAGCCAGCCAGCCAGCCAGCCAGCCAGCCAGTCAGCCAACCAGCAAGCAAGCCAACCAGCCAGCCAGCCAACCAGCCAGCCAGCCAGCCAGCCAGCCAGCCAGCCAGCCAGCCAACCAACCAGCCAGCCAGCCAGCCAGCCAGCCAGCCAGCCAGCCAGCCAGTCAGCCAGTCAGCCAACCAACCAACCAACCACCCAGCCAGTCAGTCAGCCAGCCAGCCAACCTGTCAGTCAAGGCAGAAGGTAAAACCGTCCTCAAGATTCGAGACTCCATTTAGTGTCTCCAGTCAGGCCCATCATCCGGCCATGTTTCCGCTTAAAATAGTTCCTTGAAATTCACTCTTACGGCCTCTGGGTTGTGACGACGTGGCGCGGTGGCTGATGCGGGAGTAGGAAGGTGTGTGTGTGTGTGGGGGGGGGGGGGGTTGTGGATGTTATTAGAGTAAATGGGAATGTGTACAGAGATATATATACATACATGCATATATACATACACAGATAGATACATAATTCAGATACATATAGAAACATGCATTTACAGATATACATATACATACATATACAGACACACACATACAAACACACTTACACAAAAACAAATACGCACACATACACACACACACACACACACACACAAACAAAATACACACAGAAATTCAAGAAAAACACATTCGAAGAGAAACGTAAACACCCCTCCCCCCCTCCCCACCACAAAACAAATAACACATCTCACAAGATTGAAACCCGGACAGGATAAACATCGACGTGGTTATCAGTCTCGAAGCAGATACGAACCTAAACGTCTTTCTTCAAGGACCAGAAGCTCGACCTTGACGCGTGGCCGCTCTGCCGTTGACGCCGCCCTGGCCTGGCCGACGGTTGTTTCTGTGCGGCCGATTGGAAGAGAGGCAAGGGCGCTCGGGTGGGAAAGCGGGGGAGAAAGGGATGGGGAGGAGGAGGAGGAGGAGGAGAAAAGGGAGGGAGGGGGAGGATAGGGAGGAGAAGGAGGAGGAGGAGGAGGAGGAGGAGGAGGAGGAGGAGGAGGAGAAGAAGGGGGGGAGGAGGAGAAAAGGGGAGGAGGGGGAGGAGGAGGAGGAGGAGGAGGAGAAAAGGGGGGGAGGGGAAGGGATGGGGAGGAGGAGGAAAAGGGGAGATGGGGATAGGGAGCAGGAGAATATGGGGGGAGGGGGAGGAGGAGGAAGAGGAGGAGGAGGAGGAGGAGGAGGAGGAGGAGGTGGTGGTGGAAGTGGAGGAGGAGAAAAAGGGGGGGAGGGGGAGGAGGAGGAGGAGGAGAGAGAGACGGGGAAGAGGAGGAGGGAGAGGGGGGGGTCGATGAGGAAGTGAGAAAGAAAGGAGGAGGAGAAAATGGGGGAGAGGTGGAGGAAGAAAGGAAAGAGGAGGAGAAAAGGGAGGAAGAGGAAGAGAGAGAGGGGGAAAAGGTGAAGAAGGGAAAAAGAGAGGAAGAGAGGGAGTGGGAGGAGGAAACAGAAAGGAAGGAGGAGCAGGAGAAAAAAAAGAGAAAGAAAAGAAGAAGAAGAAGGAGAAGAAGAGAGAGATAGTGGGAGGGGAGGAGGAGGGACAGAGTCAAGAAAAAGGGAGAGGGGGAAGAGGAAGAGGAAAGAGGAAAAGGAAGAGCAGGAAGAGGTTTCGGTAAGAAAATGGGAAAGAAAAGTAGGAGAGAAAGAGGAAGTGGAGTAGGGGAAGGAGGAGGAGGAAAAGGAGAAAAAAAACAGGAAGAAGAGTAAAGAAAAACAGTGCATATTGCCAGTTGCGTCATTGTGGTTCGGAGTGAGGCGTTATTTATTTAGAAGAAAGTTATTGGGAATGCTACGTGCAGGGAAGATGGAAGAAAAAGAAGAAGAAGAAGAAGATGGAAGAAGAAGAAGAAGAAAAAGAAGATGGAAGAAGAAGAAGAAGAAGAAAAAGAAGATGGAAGAAAAAGAAGATTGAAGAAGAAGAAGAAGAAGAAGAAGAAGAAGAAGAAGATGATGAAGATGAAGACGAAGAAGAAGAGGAGGTAGAAGAAGAAGAAGAAGAGAGAGAGGGGCGGGGTGCAGAAAGAAGAAAAACGATATTTGAAAGAATAATTTCCTGGTATTAAAGAAAGAAAGAAAAAAGAGAGAAAGAAAGAAAAAATAATAATAAAAAAGATAAAAAAGAAAGAAAGGTAAGAAAGAAAAGAAAAAGGTAAGAGAAAGAAAGAATGAAAAAGAAAAAAGAAAAACAAACAAACAAAACGAAAATAAAAAAAGAAAAAGAAAAGAGAGGAAAAAAAGAAAGAAAAGAAAGAAAGAATGAAAAAGTAAAAAGAAAGGAAGAAACAAACAACAAACAAATAAAGAAAAAAGCGAAAAAAGAAAGAAAGAAAGAGAAAAAGAAAAAGAAAATAGAGAAAGAAAACAGCATTCTTTGCAAAATCCTTCAATCCTTCAATTCTCACTTGTTTATATATCTATTGGTTTATTTACAAATCTGTTTAGTTGTTTGTTTACTTATCTGTTCATTTGTTTATTTATCTATCTATTTATTTATCAATTCATGTCCTTATTTATCTATTTACTAATATATTCATCTACGCATTTATTTTTCAATTCATTCATTTACACATTTTCTTTATTCATTTGATATCCTAATTAGTTACTAAGTTATTCATTTACCTCTTAATTAACTCACTTATTCACACACACCTTTATAAATTTTTCAAAGAAGTTACAGCAAGATATCGGACGCGTTGGAAATTTAAGTACACAGGCAACCAGCGAGGAGGGATTGGAAAGTGACAGTTAATTGGAGCTTCACTTAGCCTGTTTGGTCATTAAGGGTTGATTGCTCGCTCCATGGATACCAGATGCTCGAGGTTCAAGTGTTCCGCATTCCTGATGGAGAAAGAGAGGAGGAGGAGAAAGAAGAAGGGGGAGAGAAAGGAGGAAAAAAATAGAGGTGGGGGGTGGAAGGAAGAGTTGGAGAGAACGAGAGGGAGAGAGGGGAGAGAGAGAGAGAGAGAGAGAGAGAGAGAGAGAGAGAGAGAGAGAGAGAGAGAGAGAGAGAGAGAGAGAGAGAGAGAGAGAGAGAGGGAGAGAGAGACCGAGAGCGAGAGCGAGAGACAGAGACAGAGACAGAAATAAACAGAAACAGAGACAGAAACAGATAGAGACATAGACAGAAACAAAGACAGACAGACAGACAGACAGACAGAAGAGCGAAAGAGAGAGAGAGCCTCACCCAACCAAAGGAACCTCCTACCTGACAGCAGACGAGCTCCTTCCTGCTGTCTACTTACCTGCTGTCTGTGAGTTGCCTCGGTCGTAACAACGTCTTTTCCTCGGTGCTCTATTATTATAGCTTGTTGGTACATGTTCCTTGCCTTCGTCCGCTGCTTTTTAATGAAGCATCGTTAGTTATGAGCGAGGGAAGGCTGTTGCTACG
The DNA here is from genome assembly GCF_019202785.1 of Penaeus chinensis. Taxonomy (NCBI): domain Eukaryota; kingdom Metazoa; phylum Arthropoda; class Malacostraca; order Decapoda; family Penaeidae; genus Penaeus; species Penaeus chinensis. Next base: position 2,853,136 of record NC_061825.1, read on the forward strand.
ATGTTAAGGCGTTTCAGCTGTCTAATCTGTTCTCATTAAATGAATTCAGCTAGGCTTGAC
>NC_061825.1:2873195-2878195 GCF_019202785.1 Penaeus chinensis
AGCGGCTTAAGCGAAGGAGGGGGGGGGGGGGTACCAGTTACGCGTAGGTATGTTTGGTGGTACTCAGGTACATGTACTTACTGGTCTGTTGGACATCAAGTAGACCTGTCTAAGGACTCTCGTAGTGAAGTTTAGATTCGACAGAATTGTGAGTTTTCCCTTTTTCCCCTAACTCTTGGGAGGGTTCTGTAATTAAACACTTTAATTTATATAAATTTATTTTTCTGCTCTCACTTTTTTTATTTTCTCTTTCTCTTTCTCTCTATTTATACCTCCTTATCCCCTCTCTCTGTCTTTCTTTCTTTCTCTTTCTGTCAGCATGTGTGTCTCCCCCGCCCTCTCTCTCTCTCTCTCTCTCTCTCTCTCTTTCTCTCTTTCTCTCTTTCTCTCTCTCTCTCTCTCTCTCTCTCTCTCTCTCTCTCTCTCCCTCTCTCTCTCTCACACACACACACTCTCTCTCTCTCCCTCTCACACACACACACACACTCTCTCTCTCTCTCTCTCTCACACACACACACACTCTTTCTCTCTCTCTCCATCTCCTCTTCCCTCTAAATTTCTTTTACTCTTTTACTCTTTCATTCTTTATGTTACTATTTTTTTTCTGTCTTTGAAAGTGCTTTCAGTTCACAGTCCTGAGTTTGGAATTTTATCTGAATTGAAAAGATTGCAAAAGTAAACTCCTTGCAATTCAGCTGATGATTGCAAGGGCATCGCCAGTAATATAAACGGTGTATATTAAGCTATATTTCGAAAATCTGAATAATTAAAAAAGTGTTCTTTTTAATATTAAGAAATACTTCGAAAATCTGAATGATATAAAAAGTCAATTTCAATACTAAAAAAAAAAAAAAAAAAAAAAAAAAGGGAAAAAATCGGAAAAAAAATTATGAAAGAAAATTCCGAAAATGAATGTGAAGTGCCTTTTTTTTTTTTTTTTTTTTTCTTATAACTTTTCATCTACATCAACATCATCTTCCACCTTCAACCATTTACTTTCTTACTTAAACTCATACCTTGTACTCCCTGCTATAACTTCCACTTTACTAGCAAAGCTTTCACCTCAAGGCATATTGACGCATCGCCTCGATTCCGAATTCACCTTCTGCTAAGAGTGAGAAAGGGAGAGCGAAAGAGGGGAAAGAAGTGCGAAAGAGTGAGAAAGGAGTGAGAAAGGGAGTGCGAAAGAGGGGAAAGAAGTGCGAAAGAGTGAGAAAGGAGTGAGAAAGGGGGTGCGAAAGAGGGGAAAAAAAGGGCGAAAGAGGGGAGGAAGTGCGAAAGAGTGAGAAAGGGAGTGCGAAAGAGAGGAGAAAGTGCGAAAGAGTGAAAAGGGAGTGCGAAAGAGGGGAAAGAAGTGCGAAAGAGTGAGAAAGGAGTGAGAAAGGGAGTGCGAAAGAGGGGAGAAAGTGCGAAAGAGTGAGAAAGGGAGTGCGAAAGAGTGGGTGAGTAAAAAAAGGATGAGAAAGAATGAGAAAGGGTGAAGAAGAGAGAAAAAGAGTGCGTTAGAGTGAACAAGATTGCGAAAGAGGAAAAAAAAAAGTGAGAAAGAGTAAAAGCGAGAACAAAAGAAAATTAGTGAAGAAGAATGAACAAAGAGAACGAAAGAAAGTGAGAAAGAATGAGAAAGAGTGTGAAAGAGAGAAAAAAGAGATAAAAGACTAAGGGGTTTTAGAAGACTAGAGAGGAAAGAATAAATCAACCTATGTACCTCGATCAGCGATAACGGCTCATCTTAATTAATATCCAATTTATCAGTTATTGTTTCAAATTCGTCGCCCTGTAATACATTTTCATTTTTTTGTTTATCTCGTAGTACATTCACAACAAATGTCAATGTTTCGTTTGTAGTTTCTGTGCGTCTCAATGTCTGTCTGTCTCTTCCTCAATTCCTGCGTCTTGCCCGATTCTCTCTTTCTCTTGCTCTTTCTCTCTCTATCTTTATCTTTTTGTTTCTTTCCTTCTCACACTCTTGCTCACTCTCTCTTTATCTTTTTGTTTCTTTCCTTCTCTTTCTCTTGGGTGTGTGTGTTTGCTTCTCCGTCTCTGTCTTTCTGTCTGTCTGTCTGTCTGTCTGTCTCTCTGTCTGTCTGTGTGTTTGTCTGTCTCTCTGTCTCTCTCTGTCTCTCTGTCTCTCTGTCTCTCTCTCTCTCTCTCTCTCTCTCTCTCTCTCTCTCTCTCTCTCTCTCTCTCTCTCTCTCTCTCTCCTATCTATCTATCTCCTCTCTTTCCACCTTTCCTCTTCCTCCCCTCCTCCCTCCCTCCCTCCCTCTCCGTTCCTTCGCCTTGTCTTCATTAGGTCAATTCCTAACGAGGAGAGGAACACACAGCCGTATATCACACCAGCCTTTCATCCCACTCGCAGTCAAAACAATTCACGAAGAGAATTAAAACGCTTCGGGAATGGATGCTGAGAGTGTAGGTCCCCTTCTGCACCCTTTAAGTGTGTCCGCTCTCCTCAGGGTGCCAAGTGTGCCAGGCTCCATCCTTAACACGGTGTAAGTATTTCGCGAGTCAAGATGAAGTAATGACTCTAGGTTGCAAGTGACTTGCAATCACTCCGTCTGTCGAGGAGGTTTTAATGCATTACGAGGATGGGGCTCTCTCTGTCTCTCTCTTTTATTCTCTCTCTGTCTGTCTCTGTCTCTCGTCTCTACCTCTCTTTCTCTCTCTTTCTCTCTCTTTCTGTCTGTCTCTGTTTCTGTCTCTACATCTCTTTCTCTCTGTCTCTTTCTTTCTCTCTCTCTCTGTGTCTCTCTCTCTCTCGTCTCTACCTCTCTTTCTCTCTCTTTCTGTCTGTCTCTGTTTTTGTCTCTACATCTCTTTCTCTCTGTCTCTTTCTTTCTCTCTCTCTCTGTCTGTCTCTGTCTCTCGTCTCTACCTCTCTTTCTCTCTGTTTCTGTCTGTCTCTGTTTCTGTCTCTACATCTCTTTATCTCTGTCTCTCTCTTTATCTCTCTCTCTGTCTGTCTCTGCCTCTTTCTCTCTGTCTCTTTCTTTCTCTCCCCCCCCCCTCTCTCTCTCTCTCTCTCTCTCTCTCTCTCTCTCTCTCTCTCTCTCTCTCTCTCTCTCTCTCTCTCTTTCTCTCTCTCTCTCTTTATTTCTTTCTCACACACACACTTCCTCTCTCTTCATTTCCCTCCCGCTCTCCATATCTTCTCACTTCTTTATCTCTTTGATATCGCTCTGTTCATGACTTTCACGACACTATTCAAGAAGCAATTAGTAGAAATGTATTGAAAGAAAGAAAGAGGAGAGAGAGAGAGAGAAGAGAGGAGAGAGGAGGAGAGGAGAGGAGGAGAGAGAGAGAGAGAGAGAGAGAGAGAGAGAGAAGAGAGAGAGAGAGAGAGAGAGAGAGAGAGAGGGGGGGGGGGTAGTGCGGGAGAGAGTGAGAGAAAGAAAGAAAGAAAGAAAGAAAGAAAGAGAGAGATTGAAAGAGAGAAAGAGAAAGAGACAGAGACAGAAGAAGGGAGGGAGAGCCCAGTAAATGCAAAAATAACCGTCATTAAAATCACATAAAAAATCGAAAGACTTGTCAAAAATCGAAAGACTTGTCAGGGAAAAATAAAATAATTGGTTCATAAATTTCACGAGTTTACCAAGTTAAAGGCAATCATTAAGCGATCAAATGAATTAACAGGAAGTTTGCATTTCTTAGTACTTTCATTTTTTTTTTTTTTTTTTTTTTTTTTTTTTTTTTTTTTTTAGTTGAAGAAAACGTCAATGGAAATAAGTCTGGAATAATGCCAATTTAAAGTATTTTTTAGTTTGAGAAATTTGTATTACAAAGTTAATAGCAGTAATGATAATTGTAGTGATAGAAATAATGATTATGATAATCATAGTGACAGTAATGGTGATTATGATAATGATAATGATAATAATAATAACAATAAAAGTAATAATTATTATGATAACAATGGTAGTAATAGTTATTATGATAACAATAATGATAACGATAATAATAATAGCTATAATAATAACAATGATGATAATGATGAAGATAGTGATAATAATAATGATCCAAATGATAATGACGATAATAATAATAACAATAATGCTAATGATAATAAAAATAATAATAATAATAGTAATAATGGTACAATGGTAATGATAATAGTAATGGTAATACTACTACTAATAATAGTAATAATGATAATAACAACAAGGATAATAATAACAATGAAAGTAACAAGCAAACAACAGCAACATCATTAATAATTTTGCTTTAACCTTACTGCAGTCCCAGCTACCTCTGCTATTCAGGCGGTGTGGCTGGTTTCTACACACAGTTTAATACGTGCCATTGCTATAGTACTTTGTCCTTTGTTTAGACGCTGCGCAGAGGTTATCATTCATCAAATGGGCGCGTGTAACGTTACAGTTAGGGTATCGAAGTACATATGAATTATTGGACAGTTTCGTATTTTCGTTTTTAAGTTTATGTTGATAGGAAGTGTTGGGATTCTTAAGATCATAATTACATTTGTTGGTGCGATGTTTTTTTTTTTTTATTATTATTATTTTTTTTTTTATCTGTGTACCTGTTGTTGATATTTTAAGATATTTTAACGTAATCCTTAAGATCAATGATCTGTTCAAGAATAGTTTACGAATTGTCGTAAATGTTAAACATACCATTTTTTTTTCAAAATCCGTATACACATTATGATTAATTGGATTTGTTTTATTTAAAAATAAGGATTACGCAGCTAGACTTTTGAAAGGTCGAAAAATCTTTACTCTTAAATAAAAAGTCAAGTAAAGTTGTGTAATATTTCTCCAACTACTCAGCAAGATGCCAACCTGGCTGCGAGCTTGAGTACACTCTTTCTCAGAGCAAACAACTCTTGGCACGCGACAGAATAATCATTATTGTCAGCTAGCAAGTGGCTTCGAAATGAAAGTTCCTATTTACTCTTGCGATAATGTAGAAAGCCAACATTTTGAGGAGGCGAGAATGTACTTTATTGTCGAACAAGTGCCTTACCTGCAGTTAATCTG
>NC_061825.1:2890695-2893195 GCF_019202785.1 Penaeus chinensis
ATTATTATTACCATCATTATTATCATATTTAAAAATATTTTCATTATTATCATTACTATAATTATTTTTATCATCATCATTATTATAACCATTATCATTATCATTATAATTAACATCATTATTATAATCATTATCATTATCATTGTTATTATTATTATTATTATCATTTTCATTAATGTCATCATCATTATTATCATTATCATTGGTATTATTGATATTACTAGAATTTCAAGCAGTTATTGTTATTATGATTATAATTCTTATTAATGTAATTTTCATCATTATCTTTATTCATATAATTATTATAACTATCTCTATCGTTATTCCTGGTATGCATAACATCATTGGTATTATTACTATCGTTAGCAATAATACTAGTAATAATAGGGCGGAGGGGGTAGGGGGAGGGGGGAGGGCGAAGAGGATGGGGAGTGGGAGGAGGAGGAGGAGGGGAGGGGGAGGAGGAGGGGGGGAGATTCCCTTGGTTTCCTTTGTATTTTGTGGGTTTATTTAATTTCGGTTTTATCTCGGAAGCGCAGTTTGTTTTTCAATTAATTTACCTTCTATTTTTATTTTATTTTTTAATTGTGAAGCGTTTATGATTGTTGACTGGTTGCATTATTTGCAAGTTTTCATTGATGATTTTGTATTTTTTCAAAATCATGCGTGTTGCACGGCTATGCCCAGGATAAATCTGCAGATGACACAAATACACATGCACACAAACGCAAACACACACACACACACACACATACACACACACACACACACACACACAGACACACACACACACACACACACACAAACACACACAAACACACACACACACACACACACACACACACACACACACACGCCCCTCCCCTCCCCCCCATACACACACACACACGCCCCTCCCACCCATCCACCCTCCACACACACACACACGCACTCAAGCGTAAAGACGCCTCCCTCACGCCCGCCCTTGCACATAAGAAAGTCGAAAGACGAGACTTCACAATGCAGAAAGTTCTTGCACGTGCACGCCAGGCTGTAGAGATACATGACAGCGGCCTAATGAGGGTTGTTAAGCGGTGCCTCTGAGGCCGCGATGCTCTCCTTGGCGGGATGGAGGGGGAGGGGGGAAGGGGAAGAGGGGGGAGGGAAAGGGAGGGTGAGGGTCATAGGAAGGGGGAAGGAAGGGAGAAAGGGAGAGGGATGGGGAAGGAAGTGGGTAGGGAGGGGAAGGGAGTGGGGTAGGGAAAGACGGGGTAGGGAAGGTGAGAGGGGAAGGTAGGGGAGGGGTACGAAGGGAGAAAGGGAGAGGGGAGGGAGAGAGGGGAGAGGTAGGGGATGAAAAGGAGCGGCTTGGAAGGGGAAATGAGGAGCGGATGGAAGGAAGAATAGAAATGAGAGAGCAGAGGAGTAAAAGGGCAGGGGGAGAGAAATATGAGGGGAAAAGGCAACTGAGTCAAGGAGGGGGCATGGAAGGGGTAGAGGGATGAAGGGGAGGGGGAAGAAAGGAGGGGGTATGGGCAGGGGACAGAGACAGAAGTTAGGGAGAAAAGGAAAGGGGAAGGGGTGAGAAGGGCAAATGGGGAGGGGATAAGGGCAGAGGGAATAGAGGCAAGGGTCGATAGCGAATGAAGGGAGAGGGGGAGGGTAAGAGTAGATAGGGAATAGGGGGGGGGGGGGGATAATGACACAGTTAGATGGAGGATGAGAAGCAGGAAGAGAACAGGGGGGGTGGGGGGGCAAGGGGAAGAGTAGCAGGGATAAATAAATAAAGAGAAATATCGGCAGACGAAGAAAGAGGAGCAGGGACATATGACGAAAGAGGACCGGGGTAGGGTGTGGGGGAGAAGGAGAGGGGTGGGGAGGAGAAGGCAGGGGGGGTCGAGCGTCCGTGAACTCAGACTTAAGAAAGGAAAGGCATGATAGAGAGAGAGAGAGAGAGAGAGAGAGAGAGAGAGAGAGAGAGAGAGAGAGAGAGAGAGAGAGAGAGAGAGAGAGATAGATAGATAGATAGATAGACAGATAGATAGAGATAGAGACAGAGATAGATAGATAAATAGATAGATAGAGATAGAGAGAGAGAGAGAGAGAGAGAGAGAGAGAGAGAGAGGGAGGGAGGGAGATAGATAGTTAGATAGATAGATAGATAGATAGATAGATAGATAGAGAGAGAGAGAGATAGAGAGAGAGAGAGAGAGAGAGAGAGAGAGAGAGAGAGAGAGAGAGAGAGAGAGAGAGAGAGAGAGAGGGGGGGAGAGAGAGAGAGAGAGAGAGCATTCTGAATCTAACACGAAGAGCTTCAGTTCGTTGTCAACACGGAGCTGTAGCTTGCGCCCGGGTTCAAGCTATAAATATATTTGCATGTTGATAAAATGTGATGCAACGTTGCATTATGTGTGAATGTGATCGCGGTTCAGTGGCTTTTGAACAAATGAAGTCTCTCCGCGGCGTGTTTCTGAACCTTTTCCAGTTATTTTCCCGTCCGTTCTGCCGTTTCCCTTTATTC
>NC_061825.1:2910695-2915695 GCF_019202785.1 Penaeus chinensis
TCTTTTCAAATACGATAAACTGCATGGGTTGCCTTGTTGAAGACGCTGCAACGAATAAGGAATTGAGACTGACAAAATCCTAACACACCCTTGTATAAAAGACAAACTTTTTACTTTGATGATCACGAATGCAAAACAATAAGTTATTTATCAAAAAATGAAACAAGTTATTTATTCATTAGTTATCTATTATGATTTATCATTTTCACATAGCTGTCAATATTAAATGAGAATAATAGTATTCCAGTGTTTTTTTTTTCAGCTTATGCTAGCTTAATGAATTTTGCTAATTGAAAATATGTTGAAATATAAATTAAACATTAGAAGACTATGTCATTAGACACAATCAGCTTGTGGTTTGATATATCACCATTTTAAAATAGTTTTAATTTAGTCCTTCATTTACCACCCGGCTAATTGCACAGGCGTGAGCAAGCTGTGGTACATTTGATGCATGGTCATAACATTATATAATGGTATTACATTTGAATTTAAGGCTATAACATTATTATGATAAGTACTATATCATTTATAGGAAAGGAATAATTACACAGTCCTTTATCTATTCATATGCCACGTCGGCGTACAGCTTGAGTGTGGAAAGGGATTGCAACATTTGATATGCGGTCATGTGATACTACATTCCAAATTTAGGATACATCAAATAAGTATATCTTCTAAGACATTAGATGGTATGAAATGGTTACATAGTTCTCTTATAAATTGTACTGACTTGCCAATACAATTTCCAAGCATGATTCTTGCGTTCACAATTTCACACTGTCTTTTTTCTTGTTTTATATAAAGCATAGATGGATGAATCTTGCTTTATGCTACAGCTTTCAGGGCGTTGAGAATTAATCAACACAGTTTATCCTGATGTCATTTGCAATATTTCCTGCACCTTTGTCTAGAGTGTTCAGAGCCCTCTGTGAATCTCAGAAAGTTATCCTTGAGCCTTGATAGAAATTCGGTGGCCATGAGTATTCATGCCAACTCAGTTTGCGTAGTGCTAGCCCAGTCATGGACCCTCCTACAATCCTGGTGCTGCAAAATATTGTTTTTATATACAACAAAAGCGCATCCTACTCTGCTCCCAGACTGCAAGGATCCGTCAGTGTAGCATTCATATGCATTGGACAGAGTTACAAGATTCTCATTTATAATTGCAAGTGCATACTGGGGGCAGCGGGTAACATACATTTAGGTCCGACATTTTCCACGATGGAACAATACGTCCATGTAGGGTCTTAGTTATGGGTATGTTCAGCTGAGCTAAGTGTTTACATGTTACTTGTACCCGTAGATTTCAGTATGAATCGGTGTTATCATTCAAAGTTAGCTCCTCTATTCTATGTTTTAATTGTCTTTGGAACTCTGCACAATGGAGGGTTTTTTCGTAAACAGAAAGTAAAATAAGTTCTGTTCTCATAGTCACAATCCTTGTCGTTCTAGGGGCACCAAGATTATCAAGCCACACTTAGTAGCCCTTGCTGAAAGTATATCTAGAATATTTTGCATTCTCTCGTCGGATGGTGAAAATATCATCGGCATAGCAAATAATGGAGTCATTGCCCTCAAGTGGTATATCGCCTATTAATGTATGCATTAGGATATCAAATAACATGGGACTAACTACGCCTCCCCGAGGTGTGCCGAGTTCAAATACTTTTGTATGTGTACTCAAAATGCCCCTGAAGAGAACTTGAGCCGATCGATTCGATAGATACATTTGTATCCATTTTAACGGTTTTCCCTGAATACCAAAGCTAGCAGATTGAAGATCAAGAAATATGGGTTTGAGTTTGTTAAGTACTTTGCAAAACATTACTGGCTGCTATGTCCTGGGAGAAATCCATACAGTCTGGGGAATAACTTAGCATTTATGGGATACAGTCTCAGAATTATTATCTCAAGTACTTTACACAAATTAGAGGTCAAGGATATGGGCATTTATCAGTATTGAGTTTAGGTATAGGAATGATTAAACTTTTAGTCCAAGAGTTTGGGAGGATTCCTTGTGATAGGCTGAGTCTATACAGGTGTAAAAGTTGGTTGCCAGGTACCTGAGCAATGAGGTGAAGGACGCTGTAAGTAATAACATCCTCGCCAGGAGCGATTGCCTTCCCTTTTCAGAAAGGTATTATTCAATTCTCACTCAGTAATTTCTCCAAATTCGGAGGGGGCAATTGTTGAGTTGAGCTTTTAACCCTTGTGGAAGTGAGAATTCCAGGCACACTGCTCTAGCAGCCTGTTCTTGTCGACTGTGAAACAGCCTGTCAGCCTATTATTTTTTTCTGCATACGTCAGCTACAGAAGTTTGTCTATTGATACTTGCAGGAATTGTTCCCAGTGTTTACTACGAATCTGAGTTTTTTATTCTCTGAATTCCTTGTTAGCTCTAAGAAACTGCAGAAGATTAACTGACGCCTTTTTATCTGTAAAACAGATTGCAATCTCCTGAGCCCGTGTATGTTCTTTGGCCAGAATTGGGTCATTGCACCACCTCCAGTCACAACTTTGTTTAGATCCTGAGATAAATTTTTGCCAAATACATAATCTAACCTGCCACCTCCCAAATGAGTCTCTGCTTCTGTGTGATATACTGTCAGTGATCTACTATTGATAAAGTGTTTGAATTCTTCCCCATTACTATTACGTTGGTTGTCTCCAAAGTGCGGATGCCTTGCATTGAAGTCGCCCATGCATAACGTGCCTTGGCTGTGAAAATTTTAGTTTTGTCCTTTATTTACCACTCTGGCTATATGCACAGGAGTGGGCAAGCTGTGGTACATTTGATGTATTGTCATAACCTTATATAAGGGTATTACATTTGAAATTTAGGCTATAACATTATTGTGATAAGTACTATATCAGTTCTAGGAAAAGAACAATTACACAGCCCTTCATCTACTCATCAGGAGATACTTAAATCTGGGTAGACACAACCGTAGATTTTAATTTCAGAAAGCCTCTCTAATAAGGGCAAATATATGTAATTTGAGAGTGTGTAAATATGGTTAACATACTATTCAAATATTGAGATCTAGGTTACTATATTTCGTAACTGAAAATCTCTCTCACACACACACACACACACACACACACACACACACACACACACACACACACACACACACGTATATGTAATTTTATTTTTCTTCGGAACTTTAGAAGTTTAAATATAATTTCTAGATTACCAAGAAAAAGCTACTGGTAAGCAAAGAATCTTCGGAAACACGTTTTCAATTAATATTTATTATTCTGAAATGTAATCAGTTTTATTATATTTAATTGGGGATAATTCCAGAAAAAAAAATGATGAAATGAAAGTAACAGTCACAGTTCTTAATGACCTCTTCTCGCACGTCTTCATTTTTTTTTCTCGCCCACTGATCTCAAGGTTGTTTTGTTGCCGCTTCCTCTAATTAGGATATTTCGTGTAAAGGTATACAAAGCTTTTTTTTTTCTTCAGTCTTCTGTCAGTCACTTTTATATGCGGGTACCTGGATGTATTTATTATATAAATATATATATATATATATATATATATATATATATATATGTATGTATGTATATATATACACACACATATATATATATATATATATATATATATATATATATATATATATATATATGTATGTGTGTGTGTGTGTGTGTGTGTGTGTGTGTGTGTGTGGACGTGTGGACGTTCATTAAAGATTTCCCCTAACCCACTTCCGCTTATCCTAGGCTGAAATTTCACATTCATAATGATACACATCTCTATTGTAGATCTCAATTACAGATCCATAACTCATAACATGTATTCTGTTACAGCGGTGAAGGTGCAGTAAGATTTGAATATGGAAATAGAGTATCGAGTAGTGATCAGGTCTTTATGCATGAATGGCCGCACACCACAAGAAACCTTCAATGAAATTAAAGCAACTTATGGGGAGGATGCCCCATCGTATGGCGTTGTTAAACATTGGGATTGCTTGTTCAGGTGTGGTCTGAGATCTGTGGAAACGGCTTCTATCCCAGGGCGACCACAGTCGGTCATTGATGAGGACACCATCCATCAAGTGGAGACTGGTTTTTAAAAATCGTCGTGTTACTGTTCGTCAGCTAAGCCAAGATGTTAAGATTACTGTTTGGTCTGTGGAGAAAATCCTTCATGACCATCTGCATATGCGAAAGTTGTCTGCTCGTTGGGTTCCCAGACTACTCACACCTTTTCAAAAGCAGTCCATTGTTCTAAGGCTCTTTGAGCCATGTGCTAAGAAAACCAGGAGGGCTTTTTGACAGACTAATTACGCAGGATGAAACTTGGGTCCATCACTATGATCTAGACACTATGGCCTAGTCAAAACAAGCACTTTGACTCAGAACCCCCAAAAAGGCAAGTGTTACACCTTCGGCAGGCAAGGTCATACTCACAGACTTTTGGGGCCAACTTGGAGTAGTGATGATGGATTTCCTGGCAAAAGGTACTACAATTACAGGAGCTTACTACGCTTCATTGCTACAGTAATTGCGGGAGGCTATCAAAACCAAGAGGTATGGAATGCTAAGATAATGAGACACTGATTTCTGAAGTCATTTCATGCCTTCAAACAGAACTTACAGATTTCTACAGGCTAGCAGTTCACAATTGCATACAACGACGGGGGAATTTTGTCAGTCTTGGTGGGACCTATGGAGAGAAAAACTAATAACTGTACGACGTTTCATTCCTGTACGTCCATGAGAAGTGGGTCAGGGAAAATCTTTAATGAACGGCCTTGGTGTGCATATATATATGTGTGTGTGTGTGTGTGTGTGTGTGTGTGTGTGTGTGACAGAGAAAGAGAGATATAGAGGAAGCAAAGTAGTTCCAGGTAGATTAATGGGAAAAAAGAGAGAAAATTAATAGACATTAAACACGCATCATTAGCTTTGGACCTGAATGACTTAGATCATCCTCTCATATGGCTCCTCCCCCCCCCCCTCCCACTTTCTACCGCCCCCCCTCC
>NC_061825.1:2930695-2933195 GCF_019202785.1 Penaeus chinensis
AGATCCCCTTCTTTACCCTTCGTTTGGCTGCCGTTCTGAATCCTCCTCTAAGGGTTCCTGGAGGTTTCAAACCGCGTCGTGGCTTCCTATTGGATCTCTTTTTTTTTTTGGTGGTGGGGGGGGGGGGGGGGGGGGAGGAATTTCGGAGCCTATTGTGAAGGTGGTTTAATGGCCTTACAGTCCGTTTTTTTTTATTATCTTATCTCTCTTCGTTTCCCTCTCTCTAATCACTGAAGAAGAGGAGGAAGGAGGAAGCGAGGTGCGAGATGGTACGCAAAGATAATCTATTATGCAACACACGTTCGGAATTCCTCACACATACGCATGCTGATACACTCATGCATGCAAGTATGAATACATTCCCACGTATCAGCATACAGACAGACACAATCTGCAAATCTATACACACGCTCGGACACATACTTCCCCTTCCTGGCAGTCACACACGCGCAAGCACATATTCATGTAGGCAAAACACATACATGCTTACACGGACACACAAAGGGGCATAATACCTTATAGGATTTTCGCCTCTAGGGGGTAAATCCAACGCGGGGAAAGTATGGTAAAATTATGTGCATAATTCACGTGCGTTGATCCAGGAAACCATCAAACGGGGAAAAAATATAGGAAAATGTATGACCTTTTTACATGGTTCTTAGTATGGTTGTTACCAGAGAGCTTTTTCCTCTAGCTTGTCGATTTTCTTTGTATATGTGGAAGTATATTTATCTTTGTATATACGATACTGTGATATGTTTAACTTTGTATACATGATATTGTGATATGTTTAACTTTGTATACATGATACAGCCATTAGTTTCGTTATATGCCTAACAGAACAGTTTTTCTATTTTTGAATATATGATAGAGTAGTTTTTTTCTTTATCTTTGTATATACGATACAGTCGTAATCAGTGACTCTGGGCAAAATTACAGCATCCTGCACAACGCAATGTAAAAATACCTCTGTCTTATACCTCTGCCTTATTACACTCCTGTCTTATCTTACGGCTATCCTGTGCTTTGATGCCGGTACGTATTTTTTGCTTAGTTTATAACTCCGTGATTTCGGCGTTACTGTCGTCCATTGTCATTTACGAAAAGGAAAATTGGACGAATATTCTTCTTGGAGGTTTACTCTGAGCCTCAATACGAAGGAAACTGTCTACTTACGAAACGGAGGGAGAGGAGATTGCATGTCAGACGGAGGCAAACTCTAGCCAATCAGAAGAGAATAAAAGTTTATGAAGATCCTGAGATTCCTGCGTGCGCTCTCGTCTGCTTCGGGTGTCTTGGGAAAAGAAGAAGGAGAGAAGAGGAGGAGGAGGAGGAGGAGAAGGAGGAAGAAGAAGGAAATGCTGCTAGGTGTGGTAGGGGTTGGGGAGGGGAAGAGGAGGAGGGGGTATGGTTCATTATAAGGAGTATTAGATATGTTTCTTCCGGATGTACGTGTCTCTTTGTCTCTCTCTCTCTCTCTCTTTCTCTCTCTCTCTCTCTCTCTCTCTCTCTCTCTCTCTCTCTCTCTCTCTCTCTCTCTCTCTCTCTCTCTCTCTCTCTCTCTCTTTCTCTGTGTGTGTGTGTGCGTGTGTGTGTGTGTGTGTGTATGTTTGTGTGTGTGTGTGTATGTGTGTGTGTGTAGCTCTTTCTTTCACTCTCCCCCTCTACCTGCTCTCTCACTTTGTCTGCCGGACTCTTCCTCTCTCTATCTGTTTGTCTCTCTGTCTGTTTATACCTGCGTCTGTGTCTCTGTCTCTGTCTCTCTCTCTCTCTCTCTCTCTCTCTCTCTCTCTCTCTCTCTCTCTCTCTCTCTCTCTCTCTCTCTCTCTCTCTCTCTCTCTTTCTTTCTATCGCTTTCTTTCTCTTTCTATATCTCTGTCTGACTCTCTGTCTCAGTCTCTGCCCCCCCCCCCCCTCTCTCTCTCTCTCTCTCTCTCTCTCTCTCTCTCTCTCTCTCTCTCTCTCTCTCTCTCTCTCTCTCTCTCTTTACCTCACCCCTCTCTCCCCGTATGTTAGTTATTCGGTCCTCGAGACAAGCAACAATTGAGTAGGATGTAATTAGCATGTATCACTGACAGAAAATAAAATGTCTTTTTAACTTGCCTTAATGAGGAGTTCGCATTTGGCTTATATTAATGCCAGCTAAGATAGTACTGGTTTAAGATTAATGACTGCACGCTAATTTCTTAGGCAAAAATATTGTTAATTGATCTCAGAGATAATGGCCCTCAATTAAAAAAGGTACTTAAGGTACTCTCAGCTGGCTGGCGTTTTGTAATTATGAATACTAAAATCCATATTTTGTACTCATATGTATGGTCACAGAAAGAGAGAGAGAGAGAGAGAGAGAGAGAGAGAAGAGAGAGAGAGAGAGAGAGAGAGAGAGAGAGAGAGAGAGAGAGAGAGAGAGAGAGAGCGAGAGCGAGAGAGAGAGACAGACAGACAGACAGACAGAGAGAGAGAGAGAGAGAGAGAGAGAGAGAGAGAGAGAGAGAGAGAG
>NC_061825.1:2950695-2958195 GCF_019202785.1 Penaeus chinensis
TTTAAGTCACTTTTTTTCTTACTCATTCTCAAAGAAAACGAGTTCAAAGTCAAAACTTCTGATAATCATATACGATGGTAAACTATCGACACGTAATGATATGCAAGTTACAAAAAACCTTGTCCTAGAAAAGAAAAAAAAAAGTCTTAGGCCTTGCATAAACACCAGACACATTTTCCCATCCCTGTCATCGGCAACGTTGACTCAAGCTCCCTCATCGAAAAAGAAAATAAAGCAAGAAACACAAATTCGTCTCTCCTCTTCCCCATTTTCTTACGAAATAACCGGGAAGAACAAAGGCTCCGTCAGCATTAGGGATCTTGGCAGCAACTCTCGAGAGGTCTTTTGGCGAAGCACTCGAAAAGGATTTTTATATGTGTTATTTATTTAGTATCGAATTCAGACGACAGCGAGTGAGAGAGAAGGGGGAGGAGGGGGAGAGGGAGGGAGGGAGGGAGGGAGGGATTGAGGGAATGAGGGAAGGAAGGAAGGAGGAAGGAGAGGGGAATATATATATATATATGTATATATATATAATATGTGTATGTTTATAAATAAATAAAATAAACACACACACACACATATATATATATATGGTAGAAAAACCCACAATGTAAAACTAGATTTATAGAAAGTGAGACAGCAGTTTCGAAATCCAGGTGGATTCCGAAACTGTTGTCCGACTTTCAATAAATCTAGTTTTATATTGTGGGTTTTTCTACCATAGTATCAACACAGTAGTGTTTACACCATTCACACACATATATATATATATGTATATATATATATATATATATATTTATATAAATATATATATATATATATAGAGAGAGAGAGAGGGAGAGAAAGAGAAAGAGAGACACTGAGAGAGAGAGAATGAGTGAATATAAAAGTGAGAAAATGAGAGAAAGAAAGTGGAAGAGTTTCATGGGTGATATATATATTAAATTTCACGAAAATATTGGCTCTTCGATTCAGCCCATTGACGATAATGATAGGAAACAAAGTCTTATAACGAAAGATATCTGGACGGCAGCCGCACTGATTCGTTAATAGAAAATGCAACAGCCTTCATTTTTTTTTCCTCCACTAATGTAATAGCATTCACTTAGCTTTGACGACGAAAATACAATACGATTTGTGTGTGTGTGTTTTTATGCAACTGAAACCATTTCCCGATTTTGTATTAGTTCTTCAAATATTTTCGTTCATAATCTTTTTTTTTTATGTGTGTGTTCATAGAGTTCATAGAAGTCCTTAGAAGGTATCTTTCTGCAGAGAATATTGCTTCGCTCTCGCTCTAAGCAAGTGACTGATATTGGGCAATGAGCTTTCATGATAGTGTTTCATCATGATTCTCTCCCTCCAAGCTGACAAACTTATGCAGTTTAGATTATTTATAGGGCTAGTGATTACACCAGCCGACAGGGTTGGTACGCCTGGGAATTGGTTGCCGGTATAAATCATATTACGAAGCAACATTATTTTTTAATGAAATATAGCTTCATCTTTTGCATTTAGCCGTGTTGCTGATCCTGTGCATTTTTTTTTTTTTTTTTTTTTGTAATGAATATTTCATGACTTTATTTATCATAAGAGCGTTTAGTGACAAAATGAAAAAGGTTGAATTTAGTGGTGCAAAAGAAAAGGCATAACAGAGCCCTTAATTGTTTTATCATATATTCAGTACTGTGAATTATTCATGCAGTGATATACCACCTAGCCGAAAGCAGAGCTTGAAATGAAATTTGAAATAAAATCGCAAATAAAGATTGTGTGTTATTATTTTTCTCTGTGTTCTGCCAGTCGGTCCCTCTTTTTTCTCTCTCTCCCTCCCTTCCTCACTCTCTCTTCTTGTCTTTTGCCTTTTACTACCCGTCTCCCCTCTCTTCCTCTTTTTCCCTCTTTCCCGTTTTCTTCCTCTCCCTCTCTCTCTCTCTCTCTCTCTCTCTCTCTCTCTCTCTCTCTCTCTCTCTCTCTCTCTCTCTCTCTCCCCCCCCCTCTCTCTCTCTCTCTCAATCTATCTATCTATCTATCTTCATCTATCCCCCCCTCTCTCCCATTCAATCTCATTCCCTATCTCCCCCTCCTTCTACCCTCTCTACCCCCCCCCCCTCCTCTCTCTCTCTCTGTCCCTCCCTTCCCCTAATGGCCTCCCTTGGTATGATGAAGACTGCAATAATCTGCTAGGAACAGGTGAGCTAACTAGATAGGCCTATAACCCCACGCCAAAGGAGAATTTAAAACCCACATCAGTCAGTGTATCCAGGAAAGGAGGAGTTTGGAGATTGATGGGTTGATTAGGGTGAAATGCTGGATTGATTTTGAGGGCCATTGCTTGCTTGCGTCGGGGTCGAGGGAGGAAAGGGTGGGGGGAGGTCATGTGACTACGCTGACCTCAGAGATGCTGTGTCACGGGGAATATTGAAAAAGGGGCTTGGTGCGGCTTATGAAATTCGCTATTTTGGTTGCATAAGGGAATAGGTTTTATGTCTCTATAATCCCTTTTTTTTATCTCGCTCCCTCTGTCTGTCTTTGTCTTTGTCTCTCCCTCTCTCTCTCTCATTCCCTGTCTGTCTCCCTATCTCTCTGTCTCTCCTTCTGTCTGTCTGTCTGTCTCTCTCTTTCTCTTTCATTCTCTCATTATCTCTCTCTCTCTCTCTCTCTCTCTCTCTCTCTCTCTCTCTCTCTCTCTCTCTCTCTCTCTCTCTCTCTCTCTCTCTCTCGCTCCCTCTCTACCTGCCTCTGTCTTTCTTTTTCTCTTTCTCTTCCAAAGAAACACACTCATTCTCCACTCTCCTTCATCTCCTGTTTTTGTTATTCACTTCTGCATACGTAAACAATGCGTAGGTGTTTATGCATGTATTTTTGCGTGAGTTTGTCGATTTATTTTTTCTCTGCCTCCTTCGTTTCCGCCCGTCTCTTTAATCTCTCGTTGGTTTCATCAACTTCTGCTCAAGGATGCGCATTAATCATCCACAGATTTCAAGTCATGATACACGGAACAGCAAAGAGGCACACGCACGCACGCACACACACACACACACACACACACACACACACACACACACACACACACACACACACACGAGTACCCCCATATTATCTAACTATTTAGAGAGAGTGAGAGAGAGAGAGAGAGAGAGAGAGAGAGAGAGAGAGAGAGAGAGAGAGAGAGAGAGAGAGAGAGAGAGAGAGAGAAGGAGAAGGAGAAGGAGAAAGAGAGAAAGAGAAAGAGAGAAAGAGAAAGAGAGAAAGAGAAAGAGAAAAAGTAAGAGAAAGAGAAGGAGAAGGAGAAGGAGAAGGAGAAGGAGAAGGAGAAGGAGAAGGAGAAAGAGAGAGAGAGAAAACCCTACAGGAACTGGAATAAACAGCCTTACCGTCCGGGTAAAACGTAGATCCGAAAAAGCAGGAGATCCCATCATCGGAGGCAACCCAAAGCACGCAGGCAGCTCGTTAAGGCGTTCATGGAGAGCCAAAGGCCTCGGGCAGCGTCGACGAAACCGTGGTCGCTAGTCGTGTCACGGTTTCGGACACCAGTATCTCGACTTTGGGGTCGTTACGTTGTCTAATGAATGGATGAATGGAGAAGGGATGCGCGTATGAATGGAGGTATGAACGTAAATGTAAAATAATGAATGGGTGACTGGACGTATGTGTGAAATGAGGAATGGATAATTGAGTGTGTAAAATAATGAATGGTTGGTTGATTATTTGTGTGAAATAAGTGAATGAATGTGTAATATGAGGACTGATAAACGGATATCTAAAATAATGAATGGATGGTTGCTCAAATACGTGAAATAATGAGTGATTAGTTGCGGATATACGTAGAATTAACGAAGTCATTCTCTGTTGCAAAATAACAAACAGTGAGATGAAAATAGCCGAAATAAACAGATACTTGCTTAAACAACATCAGGTAGAATATACAGTCAATATTTGCTTCTGCGATTATGCGTTTATCGCCACTCGGCCTTGTCAATAAGCGAACCACTAGCTTCGACTCTCGTATCCGAAACACTTTACCCGATACTCGCATTGGCTTGGGTTTCGGACACAAAGGTCGAGAATAGCGATTCACACCTGGGAATGAAAAGGAATTTATATTCAGGAATTCATCAAGCGATACTTGACTAACAGAGGAGCTGATGTAAGATTCTTAAAGCAGCAATTTTGGCGAGCTTTGATGTCTACGCGCAATTATTTCAGAGAAAATGATACATTCCTATTCCACATGATGCAGCTTTTTTATAAATAGCATTCGAACATAAGTAATTAGTATCAATTGCAACTCAAGGGCCTGCATTGACCGCGCAACTCATTTCAGCGCCGCGTCAACTAGTTCGTGTATTACTTCGCACTCATTGAAATTATTCTTTCGTTATTATTCATATCAACTCCACGTTATCGTATTTCATGCATTTTGTTTAGGTAAATTCATTTTTTTTTTTTTTTAACGTTTATATTAATTGTTTTTACTTTACATTTTACTTTTTTTTCTTTCTATTTTTTTTTTTTTTTTTTTGGGTGAACCCGAAAATGTTTTGTTTGTTTTGTGTCGATCACGAGCTCTGTTTTTTTTTTCTCTCTCTCTCTCTCTTGCTCTCTCTCTCTCTCTCTCTCTCTCTCTCTCTCTCTCTCTCTCTCTCTCTCTCTCTCTCTCTCTCTCTCTCTCTCTCTCTCTCCCCCCCCCCCTCTCTCTCTCTCTCTCACTCTGTTTGTTTTTTTCTCTTTTTTTTCCAAATATAATGGGCGTACAGAGAATCATACATTAGTGTATCCGTCGCGGTGTGATATCAAAGCTCATTAAGTGTCGAAAAGTGTCGAAAAAAGTGCGGTTTTAATGCGGTGCAATTTAGCCATTGATAGAACGAGAAAAAAAATAATAAAAAAAAATAATAGAAATAAAATAAATTGCGATGTTCCTGCGAAAAAGGTACGTGCTTTTCAGACAGCAAATTTGTTTGTAGAAACAGGTGTATTATTCTGCAGTTTATGCTAAAAGAGATTGACTGAGTCTGATACTTGCTGTAGCGAAGTTGAACCCCGGTATCTTGAACTCCCAAGGTTAGATTTTATCTATTGACTTTATCTGTCTATCTTATCTATCGCCATCATCACCATTATTAATTTAGTTATAAATATTGTATAAAGTCGTGGTTACAGTAGCGCTTAATATATGCAACCGTTACAGAAACCAGAAAATATTTGTCCTTTAATCTGATGGCCAGAGACGGATAAGTGAACAATATTGCAGTATGGAATTGACTCTTGCAGCCATTTGAAACAATCTGTGTATGTGCAATGTTAATTAGCGAAAGAAAGAAAATCCATTATTCGGTTTTGACAAATAAATGCGAGAGTTGTTGGCCTTTGCCGGCGCGCCAAGCCTAACGTTCCATTCTCACTTTAAGTATATGTCCGCAAGAATTATTTACTTTTGTGAAATAATGATAAACTGCCTATAATCTTCTCGTTGTAATGGCATTACCTAGCACTTATATATTTTAGTATATTTAGTATATATTTTAGTATATTTAGTATATAGTTTGCATGGCCCTGTTATTTCTATATAAGAAGCGTGCATTGCCAAACACATTAACTGATAATGGATTTCACTATATATCAATTTAGCTTGCAAAAATGACGAAAGGCCTCAATGAAACCTCTTTGAATTAAACTTTGAGCTGTGTTTTTCTGTTTGACAATTTCAGGTTCGAGTCACATCTCTTGAATTTTAACAAAGTTTTCTACTGTAAAGAGAGAGATTCGATATCCGATCACAAGGGTAAAAGGGAATTAAAGGGCATCTCATATGATAGTTAAAAAGGCTTATGCCGCTTGACAAGGATTTTAGGTGGTGCTAGTGCGCATCTAAGGAGATTTGGCCGAAAGATTCCCGTAGACTTTTAGTTTAGTCCTTTATTTACCACCCTGGCTAACTGCACAGGCGTGGGCAAGCTGTGGTACATTTAATGCATGGTCATAACATTACATAGTGTTACATTTGAATTTTAGCCTATAACATTGCGATGAGTTCTTTATCAGTTTAGGGAAAAGAACAATTGCACAGTTAGTTTAGTCCTTTATTTTCCACCCTGGCTAACTGCACAGGCGTGGCCGTAGACTTTCTCCTCGAAAGTTGGTGTTCCACTCCGTAGGCTTTCATTGATGCGGGTACGTTTGGAACATTCCATTAGCGTATAATTTTTTCTTCTTTTTCTTATTCATTTTTCTATTCTATTAGATATCTTAGAAAGAATCATCACAAAGTTAGACACACAAAATAAATACGGACTTGGTTTTGTTCAAATCTACAAGAAATATTTTATATTACGTAAATCGGCAAGTTGTCTCCATGTATATCAAAATATGAATAACCTAATTTACATTTAACTTACCATTTTACAATTTATATATATATATATATGAAATTATTCTTGTTTATTTGTTAATCATATTAAAATATTTCCTATATTTTTTAATGGAAATGTATAACTCTAAATATCATTACGAGAGTAGAAATGAAAGGTATCAATATTTATTATTTACGTTATCAGAATGCCATGTACCTACTGATATTACGTAACAAATAAATGGGATTTGAATGGGCGAGGCAAGAAAGGTAATGATAGAAGAGAGAAAGAAGAGAGGGGGAAAAAGGGGAGAAAGGAAGAGAGGGAAAGAAAGGGAAGAAGAAAGAGAGGGAAAGAGAGGGAGGAAGAAAGAGAGGGAAAGAAAGGGAAGAAGAAAGAGAGGGAGAGAGAGAGAGAGAGGGAGAGAGAAAGAGAGGGAGATAGATAGATAGATAGATAGATAGATAGATAGAAATAAAAAGAAAAAGAAAAAGGAAACATTGGAGTGCGCCGTAGGTGTCTGGGTGGGTAAGGGGGGGGGGGGGGGGTTACGGCACTTTCACTGGATTTACGTTTATTATTTAACTAAATTTGCCTACAAGAAGCTTAACTACGAAACCTTTTCCTCCCCTTTCTACATTACTTTGACCTAATTCATAAACATTTTGGGGCGGAGACACTTACTCTATATTCGTGCATTTACATCGATCTGTCAGTCTGTCTGTCTGTCTTTCCTCTTGTCTATTTCACCTGCCTTGCCTTCTATTCGGCATTTCTCGTTATTTTCTTCTTTCTTTCACCTTTTCTTTATGTTCTTATTTTCTTTGAGATCTTTTCTTCGTTTCTTTGTGTTTTCTTTTCTTTTTTCTTCTTTTTTCTTTGTGTTCTCTTCTTCTCCTTCTTCCTTTTCTTCTTTCATTTTCCTTTTCTTCTCCTTTATCTTCTTCGTAACCTTTTCGTTCTTTTTTCTTTTTCTTCTTTGAGTTCTTTTGTCGGATGTACTTATCTCTTGTCTGACAGACCCTACATCCTCTTCTCTCTCTCTCTCTCACTCTCTCTCTTTCTCTCTCCCTCCCTCCCTCCCTCCCTACCTCCCTCCCTCCCTCCCTCCCTCTCTCCCTCTCTCCCTCTCTCCCTCTCT
>NC_061825.1:2981698-2989198 GCF_019202785.1 Penaeus chinensis
AAAAAAAATCGTACTTTTTCAAATCCATTCCGGCATAGTTCGTTTCGTTTTTTTTTTTTTTTTTTTTTTTTTTTTTTTTAAGTTTAGTTTAGTTTTTTTTCTTTTATGGCGATTCTGTTCTCTATTTTTCAACCCTATTCTTGAATCGTATTTTCCGTTGCAATCGCCAGTTTCTCTCTATTCTCTTTGTTTGGCGTTCACTTCCGTCTTCTTTCAGTATTGACTCTCCTTCTACACGCAGTTCCCTTGGAATGATCTGTAGTCGAAATCGATGAGAGCTTATCATTAAATGAAACCTTTTCAAATTGAAGGCCCTAGTCCAATATGGGGAGAAGTCAGTCGTCTCTCTCTCTCTCTCTTTTACTCTATTTCTCTTTCGTTTCTTCCCCTTTCTCTTAAGATTTTAGTCTGTCTCGTTATCTCTCTGCCTGTCTGTCTCTTTTCTTGATCCTCACGTTTATTTGTCTCTAATTTCTCTCACATGCTCTCTCTTTGTGTTTCTTTGTTTCTGTCTCTTTGTTTCCTCTCTTCCTCGTATATTTTTGTCTTTTTCCGTCATCGTCTTTCTCTTCCTCTCCATCTCTTATTCTCTCTCTCTTTCCTCTTCTTTCTCTCGCTCTCTCTCTTTCTCCTCGGCGTAATTATATTTTGATGAGATGCATGAATTCCATTGCCTTTTGAAATTAAATTACAATCTTTTCCAAAATGCTCTTTGGATGTGAGGAGGACATCTTTCTATCTTAAAATATCAGATTTTTGGTCGTTCTACCACGAAACAATTGGCAATTTAGGGCATTTGATATTCTAGACTCTGCAATAACTAATTCATACACGCACACGATTCTCAATCAGTCAATACTATTCTAATAGATTATTCTAATGAGTCCATTTAGCTGTATAATCCATGTGTATGTTTCTGCATGAGTGATTATTGGTATGTTCACATTTGTGACTAGGAATGCGATGTTAAAGAAGAAAGTCTGAACGAAAATAGTGTGCATAATGTATAATGTAAGCTCTATGGTGCACTAACTAGAATGTCTTCGGGACAGTTGGTACTCAGACACACACGCATGTAATTATATACTGGGAAATTTGTCTATCTCTCTATCTATCTACCTGTATATATATGTAGATATATATACATATACATACATATTTGTATTTACATATATGTATGTATCCAAATACGTACACATATCCACAAATGATAAAGATATTTCACATTTGAGTTTAACATACTGCAATTTCTATTTTCTACTTATATCTAAAGTTCTAAATCAAACACGGAAGAAGCACGATGTAGGGTGCATACAATCAATACTTTCCTTGCCTCAGTACCGTCACCATACGCTTTATCTCATTTGATCTACCATTCTCTAACTCCACCGTTGCCACCACTCTCCAACGCCCGTGCTGCCACCATTAACATAATGCCATCCCCAATACTGCTCACCCGATGGCCGTCCCATACAATCTCTTCCCCCCCCCCCCCCCACAAAAAATGAGGACATTTAAATAAGATTGATGACTGTAGCCCAGACGTGTCATATTGGGGGCAGTGGACACCCACCTCATTAAGTCCGGCCCTTTGCCTCTTGCTAGGGGAGACTATAGTAGATGGCGAGGGAGGACCGAGGAGAGGAACGGTGGTGGTGGCGGTGTTGATGGCGGTGTTGGTGGTGGTGGTGGTGTTGGTAATGGAAGGGTGCTGTGTGAGTCGGACGCATGATTGGGGCTAGAGGTGAGAGGCGGTGATTGGGTGAAATGTGGAGATTAAGAGTGTATGATTAGGGGCGTGTGGGTATGAAAGGCGGTGTTTGTGAAGGTGTAGAGGTGAGAGCATGGATGAGGGAAGTGTGGAGATGAGACTTGAGGATTAAAGAAGTGTGGGAAAGTGTGGTGATGAGGGGAGTGTGGGAAAGTGTGGGGATGAGAGTTGATGATTAGGGAATTGTGGGTATGAAGAAAGATGATTGGAAAGGTGTTGAGTCGATGAGTAGGGAGGTATGGGGACAAGAACGATGTTGAGATGAAAGTTGGTAATTAGCAATATGAGGAGATGAGAGACTGGTGATGTCAGGGCACACGGGATAATGATGATGAATATGTGATAGTTATGATGAGAAATCTAGTTAAAATAAGAGTAGGTATTTTGAGAGTAATACCCATTACGGTGATATTCGATTATTTGTTAGAAAAAATGTAAGGGTAATAAGATGCAGACATGGTAAATAATGCTATGCATTAGGAAAACCAAATATACAAGTAAGACTTGCAGAAAATTAAATTACGAAAAAAAAAAAAAAATACATAGACCTGTATTAAATAAGATAGGACAGCAATAGTTATATGTATGTATGAATGCATATTTGTGTATATACTTACGTGTGTATACATGCATATTGATGACTCTGTATTTGTATATGCATAGGTATGTGTGTGTGTGTGTGTGTGTGTGTGTGTGTGTGTGTGTGTGTGTGTGTGTGAGAGAGAGAGAGAGAGAGAGAGAGAGAGAGAGAGAGAGAGAGAGAGAGAGAGAGAGAGAGAAAGAGTATGTGTGTGCGTGTGTGTGTGCATGTGCATGTGCGAGTGTGTGTGTATGTATGTATGTATGTCCGTATATGCATGTATATATGTATATATGTATATATGTATATAATATATATATATATATATATATATATATATATATATATATATATATATATAACACACACACACACACACACACACACACACACACACATCTACACAATTATAAGCACATGCACCCACCTTTATAGATCTACACACGCTATATCATTTTGCCAGTTTTCAAAAGTAATTATGATTTCAACATTTTGATCTGAGCGACATCAAATGCTCTACGATGCAAGGGTATCATTAGAGAAGGTTAGAGTTCTAGGGTCTGTAATTACCTGGAAATTATGGATGCTTGGTACCAGCCGTTTTTATTGGTGCATGATTATTACAATCTTGGTCTGTTACATATGTTCACTACTCACGGAAGTATGTTCTGACCTCCAGTGCTTTCTCTAATTTTACGCTCACGCAACGGCATAGGACCCTTGGATGGTGGTTCATTCTGTTTCTAAATATGTGTATTAATGTATGAATCAATCTAATTATATGTTGTTGTGTATTTGTAATGTCTCTGTAGCAATTACAGCCTTGAAGAACATCGCCCCTCTGTGTATGTCTGTCCTATAATTTTCCTCACAGTTATACTCAAAAAACAGCCACATTTAAAGCACGCATATAGCCAAGGTCATGGTTTGTTATCATCTGGTCAGATCAGGTCAGTCCTCCAGGCTGGTCAAGTTTAATTAGCCTCGTATGTATGCAGTAATTATCAACCTGTGCTAATGACTGACCCTTTTCACGTCCAGGTCGCGGGCCCTATTTAGATAATGTCAGCCTAATAATTTCTGACATTCCCTTCCCCTGCTAGCTAAACACGGGGGGGAAATGTGCATGAAAATATACAAATGTTTGGATTAAATTACATGCAGGCGGAAGCAGGTCGCCATATTTGATGAATCGGGTTTTCTGGGTGCGATGTTTGTTTCTCTTCAATACTCGATATTTGTGGGATAATCTAAAGTTTCTGATTGTGATTGTGTGATTCCCCCCCCCCCCCCCCACTCTGTGATGTTGTTTGTAATGATGGCTTGGGGTAATACAGGATGACTGTTTGATGATTATTTTTTGATCGTCCAGAATGTAATGTCCCTAATTCGAGTATTAATGACTTCGATGATGGTTTAGAGGAGCTCATCATAGAAATGATTTCGGGTGTTAATTGCAGTAACAGACAGCGGCGGCACTGGGACACAAGCGAAGAGGTAGCGTGCGCTGAGTCATAAACTCCATGGCTACATATACATACACATGCATAAATACATGCACTCGCACACGCACACACACGCACACCACACACACACGCATACACACACACACACACACACACACACACGCACACACACACACACACACACACACACACACACACACACACACACACACACACACACACACACACACACACACACACACATCGCACGTGACATGACGCTCATGGCACGGATGTTGTTCTGCATGACCGGATGACATTACTCAGTTCCAGCTTATCTGATAATCACGCCATGATTCTGTCCTGCCTTGGGGGAAGGTGGGGGGGGGGGGGGGCAGAGTAGGAAAACAAAATTTTGGGAAAAAGGAAGAGAGATGTTTAAAGGGGAAAGATGGGAGAAAAAGAGAAAATGATGGAGGCGGAGGAGAGGAAATGTTAGAAATGAGGAGAGAGTTTATAGAGAATGTATAGGAGTGAATAAAGAACTATGACTGCTAAAGGGGGGCCTATGAGAATATTTTGATTGGAGGCCTATTAGCGACTGACTCACTCGCTCTGTCTTTTTTCCTGTTCTCTCTCCCCCTTCTCTCTCTCTCTCTCTCTCTCTCTCTCTCTCTCTCTCTCTCTCTCTCTCTCTCTCTCTCTCTCTCTCTCTCTCTCTCTCTCTCCACACACACACACACACACACACACACACACACACACACACGCACACGCACACGCACACGCACACACACACACACACACACACACACACACACACACACACACACACAAAGAAAAAAAAAGAAATGGAGGAAGTTGTGCACGCAAACATACACTTACTGTATATAAATCCCAAATTCAGGCAGATTTATTAGGCCAAATTTATAGCAGTGATTGATTACCTTTCTTTATGGAAATCGTTTCTAACAGCAAAATTCGGCTTGGAGGCCAGACAACATTTTAGTGCTCCGGCTGCCAAGGTGTAACGAACATACATAGTGGTGTAACAAGTCGTAGAAAGGTTCTTGCGTGTTCTGGAAGAGGTGAGGCCAAGCCTTTTACCAATTATTGAACGTTTTGGTAACCTCAACCTGGATTACTTTACTGTATCTTTGGCCACAAGATGTATGCATGGTCAGAGGCATAGCTCTGCAGTGGGTTGGTAGGGTGTGCCTTTCTCAAGTCTCTGACAGGTTATAATCTTGCACCTGGCCGGGAACTAAGACTGGTAGCATTGATCAAGTCAGATCTTGCACATATCGACATTGTTAGGCATGTTGAGATCCTCTCCAATTTCTGGGTAGGACCTTCCCCTTTGTGAAGTTGGGTGTGAAACCTCGATGATTCTGGAAGGGACAATCCCATAATGTCTAATAATTCCGTGGATGTTGGATTATTGATGGATAAGCTGTGGTTCAAGTTCACCGTAACAGCAGTTTTATTTCAGCAAAAGTACTGTTTATTGCTTC
The DNA here is from genome assembly GCF_019202785.1 of Penaeus chinensis. Taxonomy (NCBI): domain Eukaryota; kingdom Metazoa; phylum Arthropoda; class Malacostraca; order Decapoda; family Penaeidae; genus Penaeus; species Penaeus chinensis. The sequence continues at coordinate 2,987,009 of NC_061825.1, forward strand.
CAAACTACACTGGGCCTCAGCAGATAAACGAAATATAAACATGAAATATACCAAAGAGTAAAATATGGAGAGCAGCTAGAAGTTCCTAGTTTTGTAATTTAGTGCCTGACTAATATGAAATAGATATAGATAAAGAGTAACATCATTATATCCACCCTACACTTCTGGCAAGGTAGACACTCGGTGCTTAAGTTAGCTATTGGAATGCTAAGGGAGGGTGTGCTGCTGTAGAACCAAGTATCAAAACCATTAGAATAAGTAAGGGAACAATACATGACTCATTATTTAGTATTAGACAGCGGAGTTCAGTTCAGTTTCATGAACTGCATTCATCCATAGGGCCTACCCTAACACTACAGCCTTGTTCTAGAGGTAGGTAGATGCTAAGTGACATAATTAACAACATTTGGTTGCACCTGCCGGCAACCTGTCATCAGCTAATAGGTAATTTAGGGAATTGTTCAAGCGTTAGATGAGCTTGTATCTGCGGCGAGAGCGAGGGGAAGGAAAGATAAGTCGGCCAGATTGATGATGAACCTGAATTTAGTGATTATCATGATATTCATGAGGAAAGAGATCTGCTTTCATTACTGCGGGTTATGGAGTTATGGTGGCAGTGGTGGGATGAAATAAAGGAAAGTGGAAATAAAAGTTCAGGTGTAATATAGATCGGAATGAAAAATGAGTGATGGATGGAGATTCATATTGTAGGGTCGGAGGGAGGTCGAATAGAATAGTCAAGTAAAAGCAGGAATAATGAAAAGAAAATGGATAACATAGAATAGGAATTGAGGGGATGGCGAGGATGAAAGGGTCGGCAGAGAGAGAGAGAGCGGATAAAGGGCAAACAGCAAGGGAATATAAAAAAGGTAGATTGATTACATGGACCAAACTGCTTGGCTGAATATGGGTCCATGTCCTCCCCGTCTAGTCTAATTTGCCATCGTGTCTGTCTCATTGTTGGTCATAACCCTTTTTATGCTTCACTCCTTGCTCTTTCTTCCACTCCATGTCCTTCTACATTTTTTTTTTTTTAGTGTCTTTGTCTACTCCTCTTTACTCTCTCTCTCTCTCTTTCTCTCTCTTTCTCTCTCTCTCTCTCTCTCTCTCTCTCTCTTTCTCTCTCTCTCTCTCTCTCTCTCTCTCTCTCTCTCTCTCTCTCTCTCTCTCTCTCTCTATCTGCGCCCCCCTATATCTCTCCCTTTTTCTCCCTCTTTCTCCTTACTCTTGCTTATTATTATTTATTTATTTATTTGTGTATTATTTTTATAATTTTCTTTACCAATTTGCTTATTATTTTGGTCATAAATACAAAACATGTTGATGTTGACACACAGCTGTAATTATCACCCGTGATTTAGATACATGTTTGTACATTACATTAAATTGAATGACATGAAAATATCGCCGCAAATAATACAACGCCATGCACTAATTATCCATTTGTAAATATGTGTTGTCGAAATTAAAATAAATGCGGGTAGAAATATGGAGCTTGATGTCTGTCTGTCTGTCTGTGCATCTATTTATGTATCTGAATATTTATATATCCGTCTATCTATCTATCTGTCTATCTCTGTATGTATCTGTCTATTTATCTATCTATCTATCTACCCGAATCTCTGTGTCTATACTTGTTTGTGTGGGGAGCGTGTTACATTTAAGCTGATTGAGATATTTGAGTGATTAAAAGGCCGGGGTAACCTTGTCATTTATTAACCCTGTTGGAATTTGATTACATGATTGTTTAAATGAGATTGACACGTTGCTAATGATGAAATGATCTGTTAAATGGATAATCAAAGACAATTCCCACTGATCAATCAATGTGCTATGTTAATGCAGCCGCGCACAGGCTATTTAATACTTTCACTGTTGTTTCTGTTATTATTATCATTATTCTTATGATTATTGTAATTGAGAATGTCAAGTCGCTGTAATCGCTGTAGTTATCATTATTGTTATTTTTATTATAATTACTATTGCTTTTAACATAATTAGTATCATTATCATTACTATTATTATCGTTATTATCATCGTGATATTAATACTGTTGTTTCGTTGTTGTTGTTATCATCATGATGATAATTATGGTCATTATTATTATTTATATTATCAATATTACTACTACTGTCATGACAATAACAATTATTACATTACACTTGGTCGATGATAAAAGTTCCAATAAAT
>NC_061825.1:3001698-3019198 GCF_019202785.1 Penaeus chinensis
CTCCTCCCCCTCCCCTTTCCCTCCTATCTCTCTCCCCCTCCCCCCCTCCTATCTTTTTCCCCCCTCCCCTCCCTCCTATCTCTCTCCCCCCCTCCCTCCATCCCCTCCCCCCCCCTCCCCCCTATCTCTTTTCCCCCCCCCTCCCTCCCCTCCCTCCCCTCCCCTCCCCCTTTCCCCCCCCCTTCTCTCCCTCCTATCTCTTCCCCCTCCCCCCCCCCTAATATATATTATATATATATATATATATATATATATCACACACACACACACACACCACACACACACACACACACACCACACCACACACACACACACACACAACACACACACCACACATACATACATATATATGTATATTTCTTTTTATTATGATTAAATTTAAGGGAGGCTCAAGTAACTAAGATAACGGGAATGGAGCTGATATTAAAACCTGTAATAATAGCAATACTTATGAGAGTAATACAATAGTAATAATGATAATGATAATGATAATGATAATTGTAGTGATAACAGTGAAGAAATGATAGCAGTAATAGTTGTAGTGATGATGATAATTGTAATGATAACAGTAGTTGTAATAACAATACTTTGATAATAAAAGTAATAGTAGTAATAACAATAGTAGTAATAATATTGATAGTAATTAGATAGTTACAACAATGGCAACAAAAATAGTAATAATAACGCTAGTAATACTACTACTACTCTTGTGATAACGCAATAATGAAGATAATGATGATGATAATGATGATGTCAGCAATTAAGATGGCAATAATGAAGAGTATATATGTTTGTGTATGTGTGTATATATATGTATATATATATATATATATATATACATACACATATATATACATATACATATATGTATATATATATACATATATGTATATATATATATACATATATGTATATATATACATATACATATACATATATGTGTATATATATATATATATATATATATATATATATATATATATATATATATATATTTACATGTATATACGTGTGTGTGTGTCTGTATTTATATATATGTTAATATATTATATATGTAGAATATTATATATATCATATATATATATATATAAGTATATATATGTATATATATATTATATATATATATATATACACATATATATATATATATATATATATATATATATATATATATATATATATATATGCCACTACCGATGAGGTGTTTAATTAACGAAGTACTAGCGCCATGTTTCATATTGTCGGGCTCTGTCCCAGAGGCATCTAAGTATTTGTATGTTAAAATTGTCAAAGAATGTTTTTTCTTGGTCTACCTCGAACATGCTTGCCTTATATTTTAATGCTTTGGCTGCGGTTTGCTAATGTATCTTTACGGATTGCTTGTCCGAGGAGTTTGATTTGTGCTCGGATCAGTTCTAGAAGCTCGTGTCCTTGGCTGACTTTCCTGAGGATCTAACTAGACACTCGGTCGGTGTAAGAGGTGCGTAACTCATACACGCACGCACACACGCACGCACACACGAACGCACGTTCACTCCAACACTTGTTAACTGCAGTCCGTCACGTACGGTAAAGGTAATGCAGCTGATTCTCTCTCTCTCTCTCTCTCTCTCTCTCTCTCTCTCTCTCTCTCTCTCTCTCTCTCTCTCTCTCTCTCTCTCTCTCTCTCTCTCTCTCTCTCTCTCTCTCTCTCTCTCTCTCTCTCTCTCTCTCTCTCTCTCTCTCTCTCTCTCTCTCTCTCTCTCTCTCTTTCTTTCTCCCTCTCCTTCTTCTTTCTTACTATTCCTCCCTCCCTTCCTCTATCCCTCTTCCCTTTCTCATTCTCTTACTCCTTTCTTTCGGTCGTCCGTTTGTTCCTTCTTTCCCTCGCCTCCCTCCCTCCCCTCCCTCCCTCCCTCCCTCCCTTCCTCCCTTCCTCCCTCCCTCCCTCCCTCCCTCCCTCCCTCCCTTCCTCCCTCCCTCCTACCACCTCCCTTCCTCATTCCCTCTCTGCCTACCTCTCTTTCTCTCTCTCTCTCCCACTTTCCTCATTCTCTCATATTTCTCTCTTTCTCCCCCAACTCTCTCTCTCTCTCTCTCTCTCTCTCTCTCTCTCTCTCTCTCTCTCTCTCTCTCTCTCTCTCTCTCTCTCTCTCTCTCTCTCTCTCTTTCTCTTTATCTCTCATCCCTTTTCCTTTCAGACGACAAACCATAAAACCATCAAGTAAAAAAAAATCTGAAAAGAAGAAAAACGAAACAAATTAGAAAAAAAAAAAAAAAAGGAAGACTTGGCAAATTAATAAAGAAACCGAGCATAGATCTTCATAAACTTTCATATCGGCTGAGAAAGGAGGCTAAGATATTCCAGTTTGGAAACAATAATCTTCCTATTTCTAGGCCAATGCCCCTGGCGAAAAAGTTGTCATACGCACAGATGGGGCTTCCTGGTTCTGCGGCCGCGGGAGTTTCTTCGTATATCACGCTCTCCTAAGTTTCTCCGAGGAGCCAGGGAGAAGGCGAGGCTGAAGATAAAGGTGTGTGGGGAGAACGGGAGATAGGTGGGTGGATAGGTGGATGGATAGGTAGTGGGGACGCGAGAGAAGAGGGTTAGATATAGGGAATTACGGTGGTTGTGATAGTAACAGCGAAGGTATTCATGGCAAGAGAAGTGAAAAGAGAAGATGTTGGAAGGAAAAATGGGAGATTATGGAACGTCCGTGGATGAAGAGTGGGAGGACCAGAGTAGAGAGATAGACAACAACAAAAATAGTAGATAGGTAGATAGCGAGGTTGAAAGCGTTAGAAAGGAAGACATACTTACCTACCTAACAGCACCAGAGACCAGCATTACAACAATAATAGATGGATAGATAGCAAAGATGCAAGAGATAAATAGGAAGACAGGAATAACAACAGCACAAAACAACTACAACAACTATGAACATTAGGAAAAAAAAAATAAGTCGGTGATAAACCTCGGCATGACAGAAAAGGAAACGGGACACAAAGGCTGGTGATACAGAAACGAAGATAGATGGATAGGTAGAGAAATTATGATAGATAGATAGACGGATATGAGAAGGTCAATAACAACAACAAAAAGCATTAGCTACAACACCAGAATAATTACTGAGATAAAGATTGTTAGAGAAAGAGAAGTAGATGGACAGGCAGCGAGATTATAAGCTAACAACAGCTGATCAACACAGCGAAAAATAATCATAATCATTATTAGTATCATGAATGTTATTATTACTACTACTACTAAAATTACTATATTATATTTCTATCTTTCTGTTCGTTTGCATGAAACACGAGATTTAAAAGTGATTCACAGAATACTTTTTAAACGAAGGTAAGCATCGAGATCCTCCCGTGGCAGATCTTCCCCTTAAGCCACTAACAGGCAGGGGACAAAGGGTGTAACAATGGGGTACACTGTCACCCTAAAAATCTCGCGCGTCAGGGTAAAAATGCGTGATGAATCGCTTTAGCTCCGGCTGATGGAATTGTGGACCGTGTCCCTTGTGGAGGTACTTTATCTATATGGAAATCATTAAGGGAGACGCCATTTTGCGCAAGTGATTTCTTCGCCGTGCGACGAATTATCCGGAATCAATGATCCGTTGCCGGTTTTGCATGTTCGGATTAAGCGACTTTAATCTCCGGTGGAAAAGAAAGGGAAAGTAATCTCTGAATAGAAAAAGGAAAGAGATGAAGAAGAGTGATGAGGGATTTTAATCTAAAAAAAAGAGAGAAAAGAAACGGAGAAAAGAAGTGGGAGTGATGAGCGATTTTTAATCTAGAGTAAGAAAGATGAGGAAAAAAATACAAACAAAAAGAAAAATACAAGTGATGAGTACTCCTTTTGTCCAGCATGTATAAAGATTTCGGAGACACAGACATGACTCAGCACAACCGAATGATTTTTGCCTGGGTTCTCTCTTTAACAGGAATGCAATATGATCTATTTTTGCAAGTCCACCCTCGACATTCCCCCACGTTTTCATTTTTATTTTCCTTTTTTTTTCATAATATCTCCCCGCCGTTCATTTTTGGATATTCCGAATTTGGTCTTACAGTTGTCCTATCTCCAACCTTCGTTCCTTTTCTGGTATTTTCTCTTTTGTTATTTCCCTTACTCTTTTCTGCACCGTTCTTTCTCTTGCGTGGGCCTCTTACCCAATATATATTTTTTGGCAATATCGTATTACCCGAACTAACAGTGCTTGCTATCCAAATATCCATATCGAGCCGGTAGGCCAAAAACCTTTTTTTTTTTTAATTTATATTTATTTTTTTCTGAATTTTGCATCGGCAGCACCTAACGCGCGGGGATGTCGAATCGCACCTTTTTTATTTATCTTTTTTATATTTTCCTTATTTTCTTCTTTACTTTTTTTGTTCTTGCTACCGTTTATTATTCACCCTGGGCAACAACGCTGCAAACTCCTCTGCAATCTCTTCGCCGAGGCAGAAATTCTTTACGGGCACTTAATCGTGTTTGCATTTTGAAACCAGACGTTACCTGACTAGCCCCTCCACTCTCCGCGGGTAATGCGGTTACGCGAGCGGGGTTGGGCACGTGCCCCGCTGGGAAGGGGGGAGGGGGGAGGGAAGAGGGGGTAGGAGCGAGGGAAGGGGGAAGGGGGAAGGATTGAGGGAGGAGGGGGTAGGAGGGGGGAAAGGGGGAAAGAGGGAAGGGGGGAGGGGGGAAGGGTTGAGGGAGGAGGGGGTAGGAGGGGGGGTAAGGAGAAGAGTAAAGGAAGGAGGGGGTAGGAGGGGGGGAAGGGTTAAGGGAGGAGGGGGTTAGGGGGAAAGGTAAAAGGGAGGAGGGGGTAGGAGGGGGGGAAGGGGAGAGGGGAGAGGGAGGAGGGGGAAGGGTTGAGGGAGGAGGGGGTAGGAGGGGGGGAGGGTAAAGGAAGGAGGGGGGGAGGGAAAGGGTAAAAGGGAGGAGGGGGTAGGAAGGGGGGGGAGGGGAAGGGTTGAGGGAGGAGGGGGGGAAAGGGGGAAGGGGGAAGGGAGGAGGGGGTAGGAGGGGGGGTAAGGGGAAGGGTAAAAGGGAGGAAGAGGGGAGGGAAAGGGTAAAAGGCAGGAGGGGGTAGGACGGGGGAAGGGGTAAAGGGTAAAGGGAGAAGGGGGTAGGAGGGGGGGAAGGGGAAGGGTTGAGGAAGGAGGGGGAAGGGGAAAGGGTAAAGGGAGGAGGGGGGAGGAGGGGGGGTAAGGGGAAGGGTAGTAGTGGGGTGGGAGGAGGGGAGGAAGGGGTAGGGGGCAATGGGGAAGAGTTGGGGAAGGGGGGATAGTGGGGGAGTAGGGAGAGGGTAATGGTGGGGAGAAGAGTTCGAGGGGGGGATGATGGGGGAATAAGGGGGGAGGGTGTGTGGTGGGGAGTAGGGGAAGGGGAGAAAGGCGAGTCGTAGGGGGTGGGGAAGTGGTGGGCAGGAGGGGGAGGGGGAGGCTCCGCTTTCCCCGCGTCTGTTTGTTAGACCAATAACTGGCTAATTGGAGGGCTATAGAGCAAAATTGTTTTGTTGTTACGCTTCCATCTCCCCCTCCCCCCCCTCCCCCCTCGCCCAGCTGACGTGATATTCTCAGTGACTTTTATTATGCGGAAAGTTTTCCATTTTCAGTACGCAGTTGTCTTCGCTATATTTTCGACGGAGGACGCCGAGAAATGGATTTTTTTTTTTCCATTTTTTATCCTAGAAATAATATTTATCCACTTGCGCGTGGGGTTTGCATAGTCGTATTTTCTATTTTGGTCTGTGGAGTGCTGTGGCGTTTCCTGCCTGACTCTGGGAGAGATTTTGGGCAGCTGGAGTTCGATCAAGAATAGCTATTCTTGAACACTTGAATACCCCCGTTGTGAGTCATTATTCTGGAATTTTCTGAGAACATACTTATAGTCTGGTCTGCAAAATAGTTTTTTTTTTTCACCAATAGGAATGCTGTGAAAATGAAAAGAAAAGAATAAAAAAGAAAAGAGTAAATACTTACAAAAATAAATGATAAATGAAATAAAAGAGAATATACGTCAAATAAATTTGTGAGGGAATATATTAAGAAAAAAAAAAAAACCTGTTTAAGTTATTTTGTCAACGTGTGTGCTTCCGCTATTCACGATAGATTTATGAATTCATTTTCTAAACATTTCACTCCACGTGCCTTGCCAACAATACAGAATAAACACAAAAATAAATATGCCCCAGACATTTCTATTAAGGCAGCTTACCGAGAACACCGGATAAATATAGAGAGAGGTGAGTGAAAATTTAGTCAAAAGACACAAAAAACAACTCGAAAATAGGCACACTGGACACGGGCGACGGTATTTTGGGTCATGATTCTTGAGCCACGGGATCGAATCGCGTCTTTTGTTCTTCTGCAAGGTCGTCCTCAGCCTCTTCTTTTTTTTTCAGGGGTTGTTCTCAGTCTGTTCTTCTCCAGGGTCGTCCTCAGCCTGTTTTTCCCAGAGGTCGTTCTTAGAGTCTGTTCTTCTCCAGGGTAGTCCTCAGCCCTTTTTTTTTTCTCAGGCTCTGTTCTCAGCCTGTATTTTTTTTTTTTTTTCCCCAGAGGTCGTTCGTAATCTGGTCTTCCCATAGTCGTCCTCTGTACTTTCTCTGTATTTCACAGCCCCTGTTCTTATCCGAGTCGTCCACAGGCTCTACTTCTGGTCGTTCTCCACCACTGTTCTGTTTTTCCATGGGTCGTCCTCAGCCTCTGTTCTCAGGGTCGTCCTCAGCTTCTGTTCTTCCCAGGGTCGTCTTCAACTTCTGCTCTCAAGATCGTCCTCAACCTCTGATCTCAGGGTCGTCTCCAGCCTCATTTCTTCCCAGGGTCGTCCTCAGCCTCTGATCTTCCCAAGGGCGCCCTCAACCTTTGTTCTCAGGGTCGTCCTCAGCCTCTGTTATTCCTAGGGTCGTCATCAGCCTATATTTTTCCAGGGAGGTCGTCCTTATCTTATTTTTTTCCAGGGGGGGGGGTCGTCCTCAGCCTGTTTTCCCCAGGGTCCTCCTCAGACTCAGTTCTTCTCAGGGTCGTCCTCAGTCACCGTACTTCCCCATGTCGACCTCAGCTTCTGTCCTTCCCAGGGTCACTCTTAGCCTCTTGTTCATTCTTGTCCCGCCCACCACCCCTATGTTTCTCCCAGGCTCGTTTTTCATCCTCCCCGTGTTCATTCTTGAGTCGTCCGCTGCTCCTGCTTCTCCTTCCCCGACTCGGCTTAACTCATCATCACGGTGTTGTCGGGCGTCTGCGAGGAAAAGTGCTCGGGGCTGATGTAATTCCGTTTTTCCTCAGCTGGGATTATCATCTCATTAAGAAGGAAGCTCTAGTCTTGCGTGCAGGCAGGACTAACTTGGGTCTCGGACTTTAGCACTACGTTGCATTATTCAGTAAGAAACTTCCGCGTGTGTTAATAGTGTGTGTGTATGTATATGTATATATGTATGTATGTATATATATGTATATATATGTATATGCGTATATAAGTATATATGTAAATATGCATATGTGTAAATATGCATATATGTATATGTATATGTATGTATATATATATATATATATATATATATATATATATATATTATAACAGCCATTCATTCCACTGCAGGACATAGGCCTCTCTCAATTCACAACTGAGAGGTTATATGGCAGTGTCACCCTTGCCTGATTGGATGCCCTTCCTAATCAAACGCGTTTCAGCGCGCTAACACTTGTTCCACGGCGGTGACTTCCCCTACGACACCTGCGTTTGACTTCTCAAGGCGATATGTCGTTTTCTCGGCCTCGAGCGAACAATCAGAGCGCAGGCATTTTTACGACTACCGCTGCGGGGAATTGAACTCGGGACCACGAGGGTCGGAGTCTAGTGTTCTAACCATTGGACCATCGCTGCAGATGTATATATGTGTGAGTGTGTGTGTGTGCGTGTGCGTGTGCGTGTGCGTGTGCGTGTGCGTGTGTGTGTGTGTGTGTGTGTGTGTGTGTGTGTGTGTGTGTGTGTGTGTGTGTGTCTATCTATCTATAATATCTGTCTATCTGTCTATCATCCTATTTGTCATCTGTCTATCTGTCTATCACATACCTATCTATCTATCTATATGTAAAATATGTTTTTATGTGTCTGTGTGTACAATATACAGATATATGTATGCCTGTGTTTGCATTTAAATATTTATTTGTCATTGTACACAAATTCCTATTAGTAGGACGAGAGACGAGATAAAAAAAAAAAAAAAATCTCCTAATTTATTCATAAAATAGTAATCACGATATTCAATCAACTTTAGATCCTACATATAATAAACCTGTTATTTTAAATAGTTTCCTACATCGCATGTACACAGGCATCGGAAAAAAAGCTAAATGAATTCAGTGACTGCACAGCATGAATTTACTAACGAAATATGTAAAACGAACAGGCTAACCACCTAATTATTAAAACAATTTAAAAGACTGGGACCTTCCTGTGTGTAATGGAGTTGCCTCATTGCCATGCTGTTATTTTCAAGGAATTAATGGTGAGTTCAGGCTAACTAGATGATGACATTTCTGATAATTCATATACATATATGAATGGGTGTGTATATGTATGCATATATATTTATACATACACATATATGAATATGTATATATGTATGTGTGTGTGTGTGTGTGTGTGTGTGTGTGTGTGTGTGTGTGTGTGTGTGTGTGTGTGTGTGTGTGTGTCTATATATCTATACATCTATATATCTCTATATATACATATATACATATATACACATATATGTATATATATATATATAAACAGATACGTATATAGGTATGTATATAAATATATATAAATATATCATATCATATATATATGTTATATGTTTATGTATATTATATATAATATACATATATATATATATATATAGATGTATGTATGTATATATATATATATATATATATATATATATATATATATATATACATACATGTATGAATATATGTGTATGTAATTATATATAAATATATATATATATATATATATATATATATATAGAGAGAGAGAGAGAGAGAGAGAGAGAGAGAGAGAGATAGAGAGATTTCCAAGCTGAAGAGTGGTAAAGCAGCAGGTGTTTGCGGCATCCCAGCTGAACTGGTGGAGAATCTATAGCAAGGGGCTTTGCTGTCCTGTCTGCCATCTGGCAGACTGGTACCATTCCCCTTGACCTGCTGAGGGGTGTGGTCATCCCTCTCTGGAAGGGGAAAGGGGATCGGTGGGACTGCAGCAATCACCGAGGCATTACACTACTCAGTATACCAGGCAAGGTACTTGCACACATCCTAATGAGACGTATCAGAGACCACCCGTTGAGGCACCAAAGGCCGGAGCAATCTGGATTCACTCCTGGTAAGTCCACAATAGACCGCATCCTGGCGCTTCGAGTCATTGTAGATCGCCGTCGTGAGTTCGGACGAGGGCTGCTCACAGCTTACATCGACCTCAAGAAGGCGTTTGACACGGTGCATCGCGAATCACTGGGAGATCCTGACACTAAGAGGAATTCCAACAAGGATTATTGGATTAATAGCAAACCTGTATACAGGCACTGAAAGTGTTGTAAAATGTGGTGGGGGCCTGTCGAGCTTCTTCCCTGTTAATTCAGGTATGAAGCAAGGCTGTGTTCTTGGTGCAACTCTTCTCAACACTTGCATGGATTGGATACTGGGTAGAGCTACTTTCCAAAGTCACTGTGGAGTAACTCTGGGCAATATCAAGGTTACCGACCATGGCTTTGCTGATGATGTTGCTATTCTATCTGAAACTCTGGAAACCCTAGTGGCGGCTCATAATGATTCATATTAGCAGTGAAGCGAAGCCCCTGGGGCTAGAGGTCTCCTAGAACAAGATCCAGGATTTTGGGCGCCTACTATTAGACCCTGTTCAGTCAGTACGGCCTGGGGTCATGAAATCTCTCGACAAGAGTATTTGGTGATGCCGGTACCTGTGCCAGTTTTGCTATATGGTAGTGTAACCTCTCTCTCTCTCTCTCTCTCTCTCTCTCTCTCTCTCTCTCTCTCTCTCTCTCTCTCTCTCTCTCTCTCTCTCTCTCTCTCTCTCTCTTTCTTTCTCTCTCTCCCTCTCCCTCTACCACGCTCCCTACCTCCCTTTCTCCCTCCTTCCCTTTCTTCCTTTCTCCTTCCCTCTTTTCCATTCTTCCTTTCTCCCTCCCTCTCTTTCTCCCTCCCTCCCACACTCCCTCTCTCTCTCTCTCTCTCTCTCTCTCTCTCTCTCTCTCTCTCTCTCTCTCTCTCTCTCTCTCTATCTATCTATCTATCTATCTATCTATCTTTCTCTCTCTCTCTCTCTCTCTCTCTCTCTCTCTCTCTCTCTCTCTCTCTCTCTCTCTCTCTCTCTCTCTCTCTCTCTCTCGCTCTCGCTCACTGATATTTTGATATTCTGGAAGATTGAGACATCTTTAAGAACAGCTCTCTGTTTCAACTTCGTTACGGATCACAGCACAACATAATTGAATTTCAGAGAGTTGAAAAGATATTATTAGTGTGATAACCGCGTCGCATATGCAACTGCGGCATACTGTGTGGACAGATTGAGAAAAAGTGAAAGAGTGAGAGTGGGAGTGAAAGTGAGAGTGGGAGTGAAAGTGAGAGTGGGAGTGAAAGTGAAAAAGTGAAAGAGTGAAAGTGAGAGTGAAAGAATGAGAGTGGGAGTGAAAGGGTGAGAGTGGGAGTGAAAGTGAGAGTGAAAGAGTGAGAGTGGGAGTGAAAGTGAAAATTAAAGAATGAGAATGGGAGTGAAAGGGTGAGAGTGGAAGTGAGATTGAAATAATGAGTGTGGGAGTGAAAGAGAGAGTAAGAGAGCGTGAGGGAGAGAGTGAATAAGAGCGAGAGTGAGAGTGAGGGTGAAAGTGAAGGTGAGCTATACAGAGAGTGAGATAGTGAGTGAGTGAGTGAGTGAGTGAGATAGAGAGAAAGAGACAGACTGAGAGTAGTAGTAGGAGTGAGTAAGTAAGATTGAGAATAAGAAAGGGCGAGAGGGAGAAAGATAATGTTGAAAAGAGGAAGAGCAAGGAAAAGAAAGAGTAAGAGAGAAAAAAAAGAGTAAAAGGGAATGAAAAAGCAAGTGAAAGAGAGAGAAAGATAAAGAGATAGATTTAAATAGACACACACACAGATAGAGGGAAAACGCAAGAGAGAGAGAGAAAGAGAGAGAAAGAGAAGGGGAAGAGAGAGAGAGAGATAGAGAAAAGAAAAATATAAAGAGATAAATCTAAATAGACACACAGATAGAGGGAAAAAGCGAGAGAGAGAGAACGAGTGAGAAAGAGAAAGAGAGAGGAAGATAAAGAGATAGATTTAAATAAACACACACACAGATAGAAGGAAAAAGCAAGAGAGAGAGAGAAAGAGAAAGAGAAAGAGAAAGAGAAAGAGAGAGAAAAGAGAAAGAGAGAGAGAGAGAGAGGGAGAGAGAACTGTGAAGTTCGAGAAGCCAAATACAATCAGACCTTGACATTTCTGGCAAGGCTCGAGACTGAATGTAATTAGATACAGAAGGGGGGAAAAAATGTAGAGGAATAAGGAAAACCGTGAGACTCTCTCAGCCAATCCGCTGTAAGCATTTTAAGACTTGATTTATTGGTAGCGTCTGGTTCCGTCTCGCAGTCATCGGTTCTAGGAGCTAATTACATGTCGATAGTAAAGTTCAATTACAAATTATTACTGTGTTCGGTGTTTATTATTCTACTTTTCATGTCTCTTTTTATTTTTATTTGTCTATTTATTTGTTTATAGGTGTTTTTACAATCATGTGGAAATCGGAGCTGATTTTATGCACCCAATTCAATATATTTGCATGTACCGATGCAGATATGCACTTATGCTCATTCAACACGCAAAAATGGTAAGCCTTGAGGTCGGGAGTTCACGCACACGGACACGTACTGAGACGCACACACACTCACACACAAACACACACACAAGGAGAATCACACCCATAACATCTACCACAACCACTATCAATGCCACAACCATAACTACAACCGCTACCACTTCTGCAACAGAATAACCATAACCATACATATGGATAAACAAATACAAACACAAATACAGAAACACAAACAAATACAAACTCAAACACAGAAACACAAACACAAATGCAGAAACAAAAAATACAAACACAAATACAGAAACACAAAAAAATACAATCACAAATACAGAAACACAAAATAATACAATCACAAATACAGAAACACAAACACAAATACAAAAACACAAACACAAACAAATACAGAAACCCAAGCAAACAACCAACAAACACCGAAACAAACAAACAAACAGACACGCACACACCCAAGCAAACAGTCATGGACGCACACACCCAAGCAAACAGTCATGCACGCACACACCCAAGCAAACAGTCATGCACACACACGCAAGACGCACAAAGGGCCGCGCGCAGGCAGACGGAGCAAGCAGGCGGCTGAGCCAAAAAGGAACCCAAGTTGCCTGGAGAGCTTCTAGGGGGGGGGTGTCCCGTGTGTGTCTGGGGGGGGGGGGTGAGGTCGTGAGGCTTGTGGTAATGTATGGGGGTTTGGGCGTGTGGGGGGGGGGGGGGTGTGGATGTGGGGGTGGGGGGGGTGATGGGAGGCTGGTTGTGTGTGTGTGTGTGTTTCTGTGTGTGTGTGTGTGTGTGTGTGTGTGTGTGTGTGTGTGTGTGTGTGTGTGTGTTTGTGTGTGTGTCTGTGTGCGTGTCTGTGTGTATGTGTTATTGTGGGATGCTTTTTTAAGAGAGAGAAATCTAAGGGTCGGAGGAAAGGTTTGGACGGAGATGGGTAGATAAATGGGTAGATTGATAATCAAATAGACGGACAAACAGACACAGAGAGACAGACAGACACGCACACACACACACACACACACACACACACACACACACACACACACACACACACACACACACACACACACACACACACACACAAATACACACACACAAATAGATACACACACACACAAATACATACATGCACACACACAAATACATACATACACAAATACATACACACACAAATACATACACACACAAATACATACTTACACACACATATTAATTGACAGGCAGACAAATAGGTAGATAAACAGATAGATAGAGAAAGAGAGAGAAGGCGAGTGAACAAACGAAATAGACAGAAAGCAAGAGCGAATAGGCAGGTATTTAATAAGATAGAAATGACCAGCATATATTTTCTCACACATAATTGCCATACAAATACGATCCTTTTTATTCAATCATTCTCATTACCGATTTCATCATCATGATAATCATCTTTATTATTGATATCATTTTACATTTAACTTTATCATTGTTTAGTTGAACTTTCAGTCTCGTGGCTTTCACTTCATTTCTTTCTATCAAAAGTATTAACAAAATGATATTTCATGCAAGGATTATACGGTCTCTTCGCTCTACCGCGTCGTTAGTCTGCGAAATGGCGTCATATTCTCTTGTATGATATAACGAAGATTCTCGTTGGAGATGCTAAGTGTGGTGATACAGCGCTGGAATGACGTCACAGGTGAGCGGCCAATGGGGTCAAGGGATTTTTTTTTTTTTTTTTTTTTTTGGGGGGGGGTGGGGTGGGGGATCTTATTTTTTTTAATCGAAAGTTTTTTGTTGTTCTGTTGGTGGATATTATAAAAATGTAAATATATATATTTTTTTGTTTTTTTTTTGTTTGTTTTTTTCTTTCTTTCTTTGTTATACGCCTTCCGATCTTTTAGCTCCTCCCACGCCGATTTTTTTTTTTTTTCCCTTGGCACCTCAGCTTCACCCTCCCCCCCCCCCACCCCCCCACCCCCTACAGCCTCGAGTTTTTCTCCTGTCACCTTAACTTCACCCCCAACCACCTTAACATCTCCCTTACCACCTCGACCTTTTTTCCTACCACTTCGACTTTCCCCCACAATCCCGACTTTTTAGCCCACAAACCCCGACTTCTTTTCCCCACATCCCCGACTTTTTCCCCCACAAACCCGACTTTTTACCCTACATCCCCGACTTTTTACCCCACACCCACCGACTTTTTACCCCACAACCTCCAACTTTTTTCCCCTACCTACCACCTCGACCCCCTCCCCCCACCTCTTCCCTCACCGTCTCAACATCCCCCTCCACCACTATCACCTCCACCTCCTCCACCACCACTACCTCCTCCTCCACCTCCTCCACCTCCCCCACCGCCTCCACCTCCTACACCTCCTACAGCAGTTCCCGGAGCGCGTGACGATGCGGTCGGATTCCTCCCCAAGTTCTTGCACCTGAGCGACCCCTGTACAAGGAACCCCCCGCCCCCCCCCCCTGCCCAGCCAGAGGTCCCAATCGATCCGACCCTTATTATTACATCATATTTAGGCGCTTCAGCTGAACGACGTCGCACCCTCAACTCCCCCCTCCCCCTCCCCTCCCCCTCCCCCTTCATTTGAACCGATCGTTGCTTGGGCGCCGTTCAGCCGATGACGTCTGGATAATTTTTTTTTTTTTTTTTTTTTGAGATTGATTGGACTTTGTTTCGTTTTATTTGTTGTTCTTACTTTGTTTGTTTTTTGTGTTCTTTTTAGATTGGTAAGACTTCGTTTATTTTTTTTTTAATCTATTTTTATCTTCTCTTTTCTTGACCATTCTTAAAAGAAATCGATTGAACTTTATTTTATTATTACTTATTTTTTTTTCTCTCTCTCTCTGAACCAAAACTGCAACACAAGCAGCCAGACAGTCCTGCCAAACATATCCGAATGATTGCAAGCTCTGTGCAATTTCAACTTTACGGATAACGAAAGGGGGAAGCAAGGCCAGGAGATTCTTTGGCATGACATGAGAATTTCGGTCGAAACTTGGCCGGAAATGTATAGTCGACGCAGGAGACGTTCGGCTTTATAGTGTTTCATCTAAAAGGGGAAAATTAAAAGAAAAAAAAAGGGGAAAATTAAAAGAAAAAAAAAGGGGAATATTTTTTTTTTTTGCATATGGTTGGCTTTTCTCGAAATCTGATCGTGGGAATTTTTATTATTCTTACGCCCCCGTACTCCCGCTCTTTCTTTCTCATTTGCACCTCTCTCTTACGCGAATCGTGGAGGGATAGTGACAAAGTGATTACCGGTCCCTAATTGGTCGTTAATCACGTAATCAATTTAGATCGAAAGATTCATTGTTCCTACATCTCCTCCGCGGTGAATAACTTATGCGTTCGTCCTTGCACTGATGGATTCGGCGACTGATACCCGCTGCCGCCGTAATTAGGAATTTAATGACGTCTTAATCATATTCTCCGAGATTTATTGTCTACTACAGAGCCGTATAAGGAAGCGTGGGGACAATTAGAGGGAAGGTCTGCTTTGGTTTGAAGAGTGGGTATAACCCCTTTCGGATACTTTTCGGTTTAGATGGATGCAACTGCCTCCTTTCTCTCTCTCTCTTTCTTTCTTTCTTTCTCTCTTTCTCTCTCTCTCTCTCTCTCTCTCTCTCTCTCTCTCTCTCTCTCTCTCTCTCTCTCTCTCTCTCTCTCTTTCTTCCTCTCTCTCTCTCTCTCTCTCTCTCTCTCTCTCTCTCTCTCTCTCTCTCTCTCTCTCTCTCTCTCTCTCTCTCTCTCTCTCTCTTTCTCTCTCCCCTCTCCCTCCCTCCCTGTCCCTCCTCTTTTCCCCTTCCTTCCCCCCCCCCCCTCTCTCTCTCTCTCTCTCTCTCTCTCTCTCTCTCTCTCTCTTCCCTCCCTCCCTCCCTCCACGCCCCTAGTACGGTAGACGAAGCAGCGCTCAATATCTCCAAAATTTTAGGCGTTTATCAAGCACTTTGTCAACCCTATAGACTTGCCTGATTGGGTGTGTTGTGCGTAGAAATATGACGATCATGTAAGCTCTACAGCCACAGGTATTGGAAAAGAATAAAGCAGGAAAATTATAAAGAGCAAGAAAAAGAGAAAGAAAAGGAAAATAAAAAGATAAAGATAATAAATGAAAGATAAAAAATGAGGAAAGAAAGAGAACAATACGAAACGATAAAGGGAGGGAAAATAATTAATAAAAAGGGGAAAGAAAGAGACGGAAGTGAGCTTTGAAGATGCTGCATTCGACAACAAGGTCTCTAGGCACCCGCGACAACTTTCCCTCGACGATATTAAAAAAAGAAAAAAAAAAAAAAAAATGATAATGGTTCGTTCAGGTTTGTATATACGTCTTGGTCTACTATATAATGCGATAGGAAATAAATGCATACCGCATTTTTAAACTTATGGAAAAGGGAAGGGTAATGTGGACGAAGAAAATGGAATGAAATGTTTTGGAAACGAAGGAAATGGTGTATGACAGGCGATAAAAATGTGAATAAAAGATTGAGAGAAAAGTTGTGCATGTGTGAAAGAGATGAGATTGTGAAGATGAGATAAGAGAAGACAGAATAATAAATGATAGATGATGACAGAAGGGAATAACTAAGGGACATAGAGAACATAGAAAATGATGTCTATGGGTTATACGAGTACATGCAGTGGTTCCATAGACGAAGGTAAACACAGAAGGAGAGGACTGGCATTTTTACAGCCTGCCAAATGCCATTTCTGGAATAGTTGAAATGGGCAGGGTAGTTTGAAGCTTCAGGTCTCTGCTAAAGGAAGGGAACAGTAAACTTCATCTGACGGGAAAGACTTAAGATGTCTACGGATATCTCCTGAGACTGGGTCCAGACTCTTTACTGGATAGTGGAACGTTCTGTTGGTGACACACAGCAGGTATGGTACAGAGACCAAGCTATTGTCGTAAAGAGAGAAGTTCCAGAAAGAGTCATTACAAAAACTAGTTAAAGGTAAGTGGTAGTACCTGTGGATGTCTTGAGTCCTGACCGGGGGATAGATTCCAGGACCCGCCTCGTAGGTTTTGTTGGACAAGAACAGGGAAGTAGAAGAGGTATGAAAGAGAATGAATACCTTCGCAACACAAGAGATGATATTTAAGCGGTTTCGATTATTTCTTCGAGATATAGTCGCAACCGGTCAAATAAATCTCTTGTATTGTAAAGATATTCGTTCTCATTCATACCTTTTCTACATTTATCAACATGGTTACGGTTATAAAAAGGAATGTTTTTTCATGTTTTTGTTTTCTTATTATTTTTATATTTAATAGTAAAGAAAAAGTAAAGTTAGAGAAAATGTAAATTGTTGCGTCTGTGGAGTGATGAGCAACGATTGATCTCTGGTATGTAGGACGGGGTCATCTGTGCCAGGGATATGTCGGTAGAGAAGATGAATGTGGGAAATGACGTAGATACGAATGAAGGAGGAGGCCAAGAAGAAAACGAAGAGAGAGAATCGAAAATTGGTAGGCAGTAGCGATTGTTAGCTGGCCGGTTTGGCTGGGGCTTAATACGTTAAATGTATCAAAAGTCGGGGTGGATGTATATATAACGCGTTTGCATGTAATAACAGGTGGCTTTAATTTGAATTAAGTGTCTCGGTGTTCATTTTATCTTGTTTATTTCTTC
>NC_061825.1:3024198-3026698 GCF_019202785.1 Penaeus chinensis
TATATTGATTTGATTTAGGTAATTTGCGTTTTTCTTTTGTTTCGTCGCTTTCTGTCTTGAATTTGCTTGATTTTGTTTAATTTTGTTGGATTTAGCTTGATTTTGCTTGAATTTGCTTGATTTAATATGATTTTGCTTCATTTTTTCATTGCCAATTCCTTCTAGTTTTCACTTATAACATTTCAAGAGCTTGCAAGAGAGCAAGGTTATCAATACAGGTTTTTGATGAATTAATAAAAATGAAAATAATATATAATAAGTAAAAATAAAATGAATGAATAGAGAAGAAATGAATATATATATATTTTTTTTTGTGTGATTTTTTAAATTTCTGTTTTGTTTATTGTGTTTTCGGGAAGATTGCTAAATTGCGTTTAATTATTGGTTATCATTATTTTTATTACTTTTCGTGTTTGCGCTTTTTATTATTTTTTCCTTGATTCCGTTTATTCCGTTTACGCTTCTCTACCTTTTTCTTTTTGTTTCTCTCTTTGTTTTCTTTTTTTTCGTCTTTTTTTAATCCATTTTATCGGGTCATTTCCGTCTTGCCAAGTTTTTTTTTTCATACCTTTTTTTCTTTTTTTCGTGCTTATTAGCAGTGTTAGTATTATCTTTTGTTGTTGTTTCCCTCGTAACAATTTTTTGTTTGTTTGTTTGTTTCCACTTTTTCCTACTTTTTAACGATTTATCTTTCATCGTTTTTATCATCATTTTTCCGTTTCTGTGATTTATCGGGTCTGTTCCATTATGCCAACCTTTTTTCTTTTTTCCTTTTTTATCGTCTTTATTATAATTTTCATTATTCCTTTTTTGCTGATTTTCGGGTTATTTTTCTTTCTATTTTCTTTTTTTTTTCTTTAATGTAAATTTTATGTAATTATTATCATTTGATCTATCGGTCAGTTCCCTCTTTCACAGCTTTTTAAGTTTGTATTTTTATTATTGATATCTATATTATTATTATCATATATATTTGTTCGTGGTTATTAACATTTTTATTGTTCCATTTATCTCATATTTCGGGTAATTTTTCTGTCTTCCTCATTTTCTCTCTTTCGTCTATTTTCTTTCCTTGTCCTTACACCGTTTATGTCTTTCGTTCTTTTCTTTTCGGTGTTTTTTCTTTTCTTTCTTTCATTTTCTTTTTTTCTTTTATTTCTTTCTTTCTTTTTTTCTTTTCTCTTTTCTTTCATTCTTTTTATTTTCCCCCTTCCGCGCTGTCCAATTTACGCGTTATTGCAGCTTCTAATGCCGGCTCCGCGGTGTACATTATTCCATTGGTTTTTGATAACATTCGAATGATTCGTCAGTCGTTAGCCTTCGGCGCTGCCCTCGCCTCGCTCCCGCCGGCGACTCGCTCCCGCCGGCGACTCGCTCCCGCCGGCGACTCGCTCCCTGCGCCTTCCTGGGGTCGTTCGGCTCGCCTCCTTTGCGGCTGTCGTTGCTTGGTCGCTTGTGCTGTTTTTGTTTTTTTGCTGTGTTTTTGGTAGTGTTATTTAGTTTATATTGATTTGATTTAGGTAATTTGCGTTTTTCTTTTGTTTCGTCGCTTTCTGTCTTGAATTTGCTTGATTTTGTTTAATGTTGCTTGATTTAGCTTGATTTTGCTTGAATTTGCTTGATTTAGTATGATGTTGCTTCATTTTGCTTGATTTCATTGCCAATTCCTGCTAGCTTTCACTTCTAACATGTCAAGGGCTTGCAAGAGAGCAAAATAATCAATACAATTTTTTTTTTTTTTTAAAATGAAGGAATAAAAAGGAAAATGATATATATTGAGTAAAAGATAAAATAAAGGAATAAAGAAAAAAAAGAAGTGATTTTTGTTTATTGTGTTTTCAAGAAGGATGCTAAATTGCGTTTAATTATTGGTTATTATCATTATTTTTATTAATCTTCGTGTTTGCGCTTTTTATTATTTTTCACCCTGATTCCATTTATTCGGACTTTGCTCTTCTCTACTTTTTTCTTTTTGTTTCTCTCTTATTTTCAGTTTTTTTTTTCGTGTTTATTATTTTTTAATCCATTTTTCGGGTCAGTTCCGTCTTGCCAAGTTTTTTTGTTTTTTATACCTTTTTTTCTTTTTTTCGTGCTTATTAGCATTGCTATTATTATTTGTTTTTATTTGTTGGCTCATTTTCCCTCGTAACAATTTTTTGTTTGTTTGTTTCCAACTTTTTCCTTCTTTTTAACGATTTATATTTTATCGTTTTTATTATCATTTTTCCGTTTCTGTGATTTATCGGGTCTGTTCCATTATGCCAACCTTTTTCCTTTTTTCCTTTTTTATCGTCTTTATTATCCTTTTCATTATTCCGTTTTTGCTGATTTTTCGGGTTGTTTTTCTTTCTATTTTCTTTTCTTTTTCTTTTATGTAATTTTTATGTAATTATTATCATTTGATCTATCGGTCAGTTCCCCCTTTTACAGCTTTTTAAGATTGTATTTTTATTATTGATATTTATATTATTTTTAAATATATTTGTTCGTGTTTATTAAC
>NC_061825.1:3036698-3044198 GCF_019202785.1 Penaeus chinensis
TTCTCTCTCTTCTCTCCTCATCCATCCCTCTTCTCTCCTCTTTCTTCTCTCTTTTCTCTCATCTTCCTTCTTTCTCATCTTTCCTCTTCCTTCTCTCTCTTCTCCCCTCTTCCTTCTCTCTTTTCTCTCCTCTTCCTTCTCTCTTTTCTCTCCTATTCCTTCCTGTTTCTCTCTTCTTCCTTCCTTGCTTCTTCTTTCTTCTTCTTCCTTTTTCGCTTCTCTCCTCTTCTTTCTCTCTCTTCTCTTCTCTTCCTTCTCTCTTTTCTCTTTTCTTCCAACTCACTCTTCTCTTTCTTCCTTCCCTGTCTCCTTTCTTCTTACATCTCTCTTTTCTCGCCCTTCATTCTTTCCCTTCTCTTCTTTATCCTTCCTCTCTCCTTTTCCTTCTTTCTCTTCGTCCCTCTTCCTTCTCTTTCTTCTCTCCCTTCCTTCTTCTCGTTCTTATCCTTCCTCCATCCTGTTCACTTCCGTTTCTTTAAGGTCTATATGCAAATTTCCAAGATCAAATTTGCATTCATTTTCTTGATAATTAGCGACTTCATAGTCACAGTTGTCTCAGAAACTTTGGCTTGATGCTTGAAACTGAGGCTGTGCGATTCGATGGTCTGAGTAGTAATTATGGTAATGATAACGATAATATTGTTGGTGGTGAGGATGGTGATAGGGGTGAAGATGGTGATGGTGGTGGAGGTGGTGATGGTGATGTGATGGTGATGGTGGTGGTGGTGGTGATGGTGATAGGGATGAAGATGGTTATGAAGATGGTGGTGGTGATGTGATGGTGATGGTGGTGGTGATGGTGATAGGGATGAAGATGGTGATGGTGGGGGTGATGGTGATGTGATGGTGATGGAGATGGTGGTGGTGATGGTGATAGGGATGAAGATGGTTATGAAGATGGTGATGGTGGTGGTGGTGGTGATGGTGATGGTGGTGATGGTGATGTAGATGGAGATAGTGGTGGTAATAGTAATAGTACTAGAGGTGGCGATTGGTAGTAGCAGTAGTAGTCACAAGTAGGAGGAGCATCTTTAAAGAGGAATCCGCGAACAGTAAGAATGTTGCCCCAAAACACCCATAGGTACGATAAATTAGCTGCTATTAGAGAAATTGCTTTTGAAAGACTCCCAAGAAAAAAATATTTCGTAAGTTCGATGGGTTAGCGTCTCTGAGAGTGTCAACGGAAAGTGGAACATAGAAGTTTGTACTATGAGGCATTAGCCAAGGAGAAAGCGTTTCACTGCTATTCTTAATAATGAATTTGGTTCCAATATCCATTAGGTTTGGCGTTGAAACTTCTAAGAAAACACTTTGATTATCCAGATAAGGAGCTCAGGATGCTACGTTTGTCCTTAATGCCTTTATTCGTTTAAAAAGAAAAGGAGAGCGAGATCGTTATTTTCCAATAGTGAACGTTTCCTGCGCCAACTTTCGAATCAAGGAATGTGGAGGGGCAATAAAAAGAATAAAAATTACGGAAGTGATAGCGAGGAATGGCTGTTGTCACACGAGATGGTTGTTAAGATAGTATCCAGAGAGAAATAATAACCCTTGGAAATACGTCTTAAGGATACGCAGTAGGTCCGATAAGATATAAAATTATAAAGCAAGCCAGAGGGAAGAAATGTGGTGGAAGAGATGTCCGATAGATGGCGTTGGGTGGAAGGGGGGTAGGAAGGAGGGGGAGGGGGGAAGGCAGAGAGCCCCTCGGGCAAAAAGGGCACAAGGAGCAAGGGGAAGATTTGCTCGAGTAATTATGCGAGTATGATTTGATCAAGATTGAGGGAAGTAAGAAGACAGTGAATCAAGAGATGAATAAGCAAACACGTGAAAAATAAATCTTGATGATAAGAAATGACGAGGGTGATTAAAGATAATGAGACATATAGACACTTCAGAAATGAAATTAGAATAAAATAGACAGCATGTGTAGGTGAACGAAAGGGATATTTTCAACCCTGAAACAAAGGCCCTATTTTTTTTGTCTTTTTTTCTAAATACGAGAACAAGCACTCAAGCCGAATTGTCGATATCACATCGCCAAGTCAGGCCGTGTAACATTTGGTATGCGAACGCAAAAATCTCGCGCAAATTGAATCAAGCAGAATGCCAGAGGATGTGGCGAAAAAAAAAAAAAAAATGCCCGATGGGAGTCGTAAAAGGCGGTAAAAATCTTTAAAGAATAAAATAAAAATGTTACGAATGGCGGTCGTCCAGTTGTTCAACTAGAAGGGGAAGAATTAGATTATTGTAAGGATTTGGGTTTTCCTAGCATGGTCGTGCCATCGCATGTATGCTGGAGATAGTACTTATAACATTAGGAAGAATGAACTGTGTTAAAGTGTCGATACTGTCCTTTAGTGAGGAAATAGAATATAGACGAAAAGGTAGAAAGAGAAGAAAAGGCACACACGCACAGACAGGCAGAGTGAGTGAGTGAGTGAATCAGTCAGTCAGTCTGTCTGTCTGTCTGTCTGTCTGTCTGTCTGTCTGTCTGTCTGTCTGTCAGCCAGTCAGTCAGTCAGTCAGTCAGTGAGAGAGAGAGAGAGAGAGAGAGAGAGAGAGAGAGAGAGAGAGAGAGAGAGAGAGAGAGAGAGAGAGCGAGAGAGAGAGCGAGAGAGAGAGCGAGAGAGAGAGCGAGAGAGAGAGCGCGAGAGAGCGAGAGAGAGCGAGAGCGAGAGCGAGAGAGAGAGAGACAAAGAGAAAGAGAGAGAGAGAGAGAGAGAGAGAGAGAGAGAGAGAGAGAGAGAGAGAGAGAGAGAGAGAGAGAGAGAGAGAGAGAGAGAGAGAGAGATAAACAAAAAGAAACAAAAAGAAACAAGAGATATCACACGAATTTAGACTCTGGCAAAGGCTGGACTAGTACCAAACAGTCATTAGGTCTTTATTGACGATTAGTAAGAAATTCCAGCATTAGATTAGGGAGCCAACTATTCAAACTGGAGCGGAACATTCCCCCAGAGATCTACTTTAACAGAGCGAGTTGAGACTAACGAAACGCACCAGAAACTCGTAACTCGTAATTGTGTGTAATGATCAGGAAGATTATGACGGGGATGGTTGATAAGGGTAACAGGGAGAGGGTGGTGGTAGTAGTAATTATAGTAGTAGTGTTATTATTAGTAGTAGTAGTGTTATTAGTAGTAGTGTTATCATTAGTAGTAGTTTATTAGTTGTAGTGTTATTATTATTAGTGTTATTATTATCATTAGTGTTATTATTATTATTAGTGTTATTATTATTATTAGTGTTATTATTATTATTAGTGTTATTATTATTATTAGTGTTATTATTATTATTAGTGTTATTATTATTAGTACTGTACTGTTATTATTATTATTAGTGTTATCATTATTATTAGTGTTGTTATTATTATTATATTGTTACTATTAGTAGTAGTGTTATTATTCGTAGTAGTAGTAGTAATGATAGTGTAGTAATGATAATATGAATGTTGGTGATGAAATAACGTTATAAGAATGACAGCAATGATAATGATAATCATGAATAGGATAATAATGATGATAATGTTGATAATGATGGCAATATGAAAATAAAAAATAAATATTACACCGGAAAATGGCGTCACCAATGAAAAGTCTTAAACAATACAAGGATATTTTACGTTAGCATCTTGTTTTTGAAGATATCTTTGGATTCTGGCCTTCACTGTACACACTGGAATACATGTAGATACGTCAGGTTGAGAATGTTGGGGTTCAGTGAAAAAACATGAACCTGTAACCATTTATTTCTGCGACGCAATTATGATAAATAAATATACATAGAAAATGAGAAATAAAATCAACATCACTTCCACAATTCCTTCCGTTCATGCTCTTCAGTCATGTCACTATGTTCACTTCACTTTACTTCACTTCACTTCACTTCACTTCACTTCATTTTGCCTCGTTTTTCTTGTTTGCTCTTTTCTATTTCCGGAAGTCGCTTCCGAGTAACATTCAGTTGTACACATTCATTGATGTTGACTTCACGTTCTGCAATGTCCAGGCCACTGTCGTGAGGTTGCAGGATTCCACTCAGTCTGTCTCTGGCATACATGCACCGGAAGGATATCAGAACTTAATATATTTCTCAACAATAATGTATTTAATCCACACATACATTTACATACAAAAGTAGGTTCATATGCATAATGTATTTCGCAATGCGCTAAGTCCGCATTATATGTGTAAATTAAGTTAATTTGCAATGAATTTAATCAGCATATAATAAACTCAGTATTCACCTTTACGAGTGGTCAGTTTATAGATGGAAGGGAAAATACGGCTTTTCACACTCACATACACACACACACACACACACACACACACACACACACACACACACACACACACACACACACACACACACACACACACACTTTGACAAACAACCAGGTACGAAGAAAACGAACTTGCGAAGTAAAAAAAAAAAAAAAAAAGCTAATGCCCCCCCCCTCATTTCTCGGGAATATATATATTTTTTTATATCCGAAATCACTTATGCCTCATCCCTATGATTGACGAGGAAGGAAATTAAGCGTAGATGACTTGATTGCCAATAAGAATCCGCTCACGGAAAGCCTCTGTGTATGGAGGAAGGGAAGAAGAGGGGTGAGGAGGGGTTAGGAGGGGTTAGGAGGGGTGGGGAAAGGAGGGGGGGTGGGGGAGATGGAGGGGAGGAGGTGAGGGGGAAGATGGGTGAAGGTGAGGGGGAGGAGGGGTGGAGATGAAAGGTGGGGAATGGGTTAGGGGAGCAAGGAAGGTGTGCGTTCGTGTGTGACTGTGTGCCAGTCAAGGGAATGTTGTTATGCACACTGGATATGTGGGAGTATGTGTGTGTTTGCGTTTATGTGTAGATATATGGATAAGTGGGTGGCTGGAGGGGTAGGTAGATACGAGTAGATATATAGATAGATGAATAGCCAGACAGACACAGACAGACAGACAGACAGACAAACATACACAGACAGACAGACAAACATACACAGACAGACAAACATACACAGACAGACAGACAGACAGACAGACACAGACAGACAGACAGACAGACAAACATACACAGACAGACAGACAAACATACACAGACAGACAGACAGACAGACACAGACACAGACAGACAGACAAAAATACACAGACAGATAGACAGACAGACAGACACAGACAGACAGACAAACATACACAGACAGACAGACACACATTAATTAAATAAATTAACAAATAAAGACAGACAAGCCAATAGATAGAGCTCTTTGGCCCCAGATCCTTCCCCGCCGCCTGCGCCGCCCTCGCCCGCAATATCTGCCCCCCCCCCCCCCCCCCCCCCCCGCCTCCTCAGCCCGGCCGTGTCAGTGCGTATCTGGCGAGGTCATATCGCGCCCTGAACTGTTCCCAAATATCGAGGACACTTCTCAGGAATTTCCGTGATATTGCGCGAGAATGTTCCCTTTTTTGCTAGTTTGTAAGGATTCTTTTGCCTTAGGTTTTATATATATGTATATATATATATATATATATATATATATATATATTAGGTTTATTTGTTATATGTATGCGTTTTGTCTTTTTCTTGATCGGTGTTTCCTTGATTTTTTTTGTTTTTGTTTTTATGTGTGCGTCCGTCTGTCTGTCTCTGTTTCTGTGTGTGTCTGTCTGTTTGTCTGTTCTCTCTCTCTCTCTCTCTATATATATATATACATATATATACATAAATACATATACATACATATGTGTATACATATATATAAACACACACACGCGGACACACACGGACACATACGGACACACACACACACACACACACACACACACACACACACACACACACACACACACACACACACACACACACACACACACACATACACACACACACATACACACATACACACATACACACACACACACACACACATATACATACATACATACATACATACATACATACATACATACATACATACATACATACATATGAGTCGGTCGCTGTCTGAAGACACGTTAAGCAGCCTTCCTTTTTCGTCATTATTTCGAAACTCTTATCTCGGAGCTCTTATCTCGGTCCAGCTGTCTTCTGAAATGACAACGGAACATGTCTCATCGTGTTCTTTGTTTACGAATTTCTAATCGTCTCCTTAAACAATGAGGAGACTCTGTTGTGTAATATCTTTCTTGGGTGATTTTACTATGTTTTTCTTTTCTTTTATTTACTTTTTTTAAAAGTCTTTTTTTTGTGTGAAAATTCATTCATGTTTTTGTTTTCATCTTATGTGCTTTTCATCGAGAGTTTCGATGGTCATT
Organism: Penaeus chinensis; assembly: GCF_019202785.1. Classification (NCBI taxonomy): domain Eukaryota; kingdom Metazoa; phylum Arthropoda; class Malacostraca; order Decapoda; family Penaeidae; genus Penaeus; species Penaeus chinensis. The sequence goes on from NC_061825.1 coordinate 3,043,001, forward strand.
TTATGTGTGTGTGTGTGTGTGTGTGTGTGCGTTTTTTTTTCTTTTTTTACTTATGAAGGCTTAGGCTCTCCAGGCTACCCAATCCTCTTACTTTTAAAGATATGCATTTTCAGAATTACATTTGTTTTTTACACGATATACATGGAATCTGTTTAATCTCCTTACTTGGCAAATACCTGTACTCTAAAAAAGATGTACTGTACCAGCACGGATTAATATTGCAATAAATAAAAAAAACTTCTGCACTTTCTGCTTGGAAAGAGAAGTTATTAGCACCGCAATTCGAAATAAAGGCAATCAGTATTATAATTGCAGTGACGAGTAGGGTTGGAAATATTATTTTTTTTTTCCATATTTTACGCAACATCCATCTTCACATGCATACCTACTTTGACATTTAAAGAAAAATAGATTTCTTTTATACTTACTTAGACATTTAAAGAAAAATAGATTTCTTCTATACCTACTTTGACATTTAAAGAAAAATAGATTTCTTTTATACTTACTTAGACATTTAAAGAAAAATAGATTTCTTCTATACCTACTTTGACATTTAAAGAAAAATATATTTCTTCTATAATTAGTTAGACATTTAAAAACATACATTTCTTCTTTCCTTTCCTTCTGGGAATGAAGAAAAAATATTATTCCATTACTCCAACCCTTATCTCTCTTGCATGGCGGAGAGACATGCAAAGGCAACGTGCAAAGTGGGCGTGGCCAGAATATTCAGGTTAATGCAGTAATTGCAAGCCCAGATATGAAGATGGGAACTTGTCGAGACTATTAAGTCCTTCTGTTATCACGAACTGCAAACAACTCGTTAGGAATTCCGGCTTGGCTGGTTTGTTCTTGAGGCAGCGGATTTGTTATCGTTTTGTAAATTAATTTTGTTCTCGTTATACATGCGCATGTATATCTGCATATATGTGTATGTATACGCATGCATATACATATACATATACACATACACATGCACACTCATACACATGCAGATGCACATGCACATGCACATGCACATGCACATGCACATGCACATGCACATGCACATGCACATGCACATGCACATACACATACACATACACATGCACATGAACATACAAACAAAAACACATACACAAAAAAAAACACAAACACACACAAACACACAATCACACACACACACACACAAACACACACATGTGAATACGTACACAAC
>NC_061825.1:3049198-3056698 GCF_019202785.1 Penaeus chinensis
GGCGTCGAATTTGGGGCGTGGTAAGGGGGAGGGGAGGGGAGGTGGGGGGGTACGGGATGCATTAAGGCTGGTAGAGGTAAGTGACGAATTGAGGCGTAGATGCAGGAGGGTTTCAGGAAGGGCGTTGGGAAGGTAGGTTATTTGTTTGTCTTCTTTATTAGGATTTTTCTATTTTTATTTATTTATCTGTTTGTTGATGTTATTATTATTTTTTTTTTTTTTTTTTTTTTTTTTTTTTTTTTTTTGGCGGGGGGATTTTTTTATGTTTGAGATGCTCCTGTGCGAAGAATTCGTGATTTTTTTTTTTTTTTTTACAAATCGTTTTTAAGTAACACAAGACTCGTTTTCCCTTTCACTCTCTATCTATCTATCTATCTCTGTCAGGGTTTTGGTTGACGGAAACTCACGGCCTGGTGTTACGATTATTACTAGTACTGGGAGCGTGACTCGAGGTAGAGTGATTGTCCAGGGTCAAGGTTGCAGGCAAAGGTCAACAGGGATGTGGGCGTGGCTTAGGTCGGTGCCTCACTATTGGTCACCTCTGCTAGTTGGAGGGCGTGACAGTGAAGGAGTCTGACCACTTTGAGACTCTCTCTCTCTCTCTCTCTCTCTCTCTCTCTCTCTCTCTCTCTCTCTCTCTCTCTCTCTCTCTCTCTCTCTCTTTCTTTCTCTCTCTCTCTCTCTCTCTCTCTCTCTCTCTCTCTTTCGTTTCATTGCGATTCTGCTTAATGCACTTGGAGGGCCAATGCGCCTTGTGTGAGATCCAGCACCACGAGTGAGCCAAGGCAACTTAACCTTGTCAGCTTCCTCTAAGTCCCATTGTATATTCATTTACGTTTTGACCGGATTCGCTCTACGTTTTTCTTGTTTTTCTTTACGTTTTATTTGAAAAAAAAAAAAAAAATCGGAAGTAGTGGAGCTCTTTGTCGTGTCACATGTCATGCGTACGGGGGTTGGGTTGTGAGGTCATCGGGTACTGAGGGAGAACGAGTGATTTCAACGTGTGCTTCTTTTGTGGATGAGAGATAAGGCGGGGAAGGTTAGGTGGTTTTCAAGTAGGTGATTGATTGTCCGGACGTGTGTATGTATTTTTTGTTTTGTTTTGATTTTTTGTTTTGTTTTGTTGCTTTTCGTGTGTGTGTGTCTATGTCTTCTGTGTCTTTATACGTCTATCTGTCTCTGTGTGTGTTTCTTCCTTTCTCTCTCTCTCTCTCTCTCTCTCTCTCTATCTCTCTCTCTCTCTTTCTCTCTGTCTGTCTCTCTCTTTATTGTTTCCTCTCTCTCCCGCACACACACACACACACACACACACACACACACACACACACACACACACACACACACACACACACACACACACACACACACACACACACAAACAAACACACACTTACAAATATAAACCCAGTGACAAACAAACAAACACTCAGGTAATTCCAGGTAATTCCGTACGCGTTCCCGATCACATCACTTATGCGTACCACTCTAAAGGCCGAACACATGATGGCAAACCTCGCTACCTGAGTGGTGAAACCCTTGCCTCTACCGCACGAAACATCGGAAACCCCAAACACACACACACACACACAAACACACATACACAGAAACACACACACACACACACACACACACACACACACACAAACAGACATACACACAAACGCACACACGCAGAAACAGACACACACACACACACACACACACACACACACACACACAAAGAAACAAACACAAACATTCCCTCGATCGAATCCTTCCGTAAACCGCCCGCGACCGGGTTCGGGGACGTTGGGAGGATTCCAAATTCTCTCCTTCATTCATCTTCCGTCCGGGATGCTGGCAGGAACTCTTTCCTCTCCCGCGTCTCCTCCTCCTGTCTATACATCTCTCGTTCGCCTCTCGCCCCCCTCTCTCTCTCTCTCTCTCTCTCTCTCTCTCTCTCGCTCGCTCTCTCTCTCTCTCTCTCTCTCTCTCTCTCTCTCTCTCTCTCTCTCTCTCTCTCTCTCTCTCTCTCTCTCTCTCTCTCTCTCTCTCTCTCTCTCTCTCTCTCTCTCTCTCTCTCTCTCTCTCTCTCTCTCTCTCTCTCTCTCTCTCTCTCTCTCTCTCTCTCTCTCTCTCTCTCTCTCTCTCTCTCTCTCTCTCTCTCTCTCTCTCTCTCTCTCTCTCTCTCTTTTTTTTTTTTTTTTTTTTTTTTTTTTTGGGTGCGGTCTCTCGTCCGATTGTTATATGTTAGATATAATATGTATTTGACCGCTTTTAATTATTTCTTCGTTAAAAATACATGTATTTCTGACGAAGCTATAATCGAAACCGGTCAAGTACATCTCTTGTATTGTGAAGACTGTCATTATCATTCATACCTTTTATACATACATACATATATGCATATATACATATATACATATATATACATATATATACATATATACATATATACATATATACATACATACATACATACATACATACATTCATACATACATACATACATACATACATACATACATACATACATACATACATACATACATACATACATATATACATACATACATATATATGTACACATACATACATACATACATACATGTAAATATACATACATACATAAACACAGATATACATATATATATATATATATATATATATATGAATAAACACAGACACATATATATGTATATCTATATATATATATACTTACATATATATATATATATATATATACACACACACACACATACACACACACACACATAAACACAATATCAGTTTTCGCTTCGTCTGATGAGGACCTTCTGGATATTTCGAAACGTTGCGTTGTTATGGCAATGTTTCTTTTTGTCTTTGTTGCTGTGTTTTTAAAACGCTATAAACTAATTTGATATGTTTGTTCTCCTCGGTATGAAATCATATTCGTTGTATTAGTAGTATCCTGAATTAGTTATCTTAATTAACAACGGTTTTTTTTTCACCATGATGCAAAAGAGGAGAAAATATATTAACCTATTGTCTGTGGCTAAAATAATAAAAAAAGATAATTCATGCATAACTGTGCATGCGTTCAATATCCCGCTCTGAAGAATCAACCCGCGACTCATTCTAACTCCCTGCAAACAATTCCGTAATTGAAAGGGTCCCCCCTCGCCGCGGTTGAAGTCTGATCTCAGACTCGCAGCAAGTAAATAAATGTTTTTGTTTACATTCCCTCCGGTCTGGTGGATTCGCTGATTCCCAACCGGGGTGAAAAATGGCTTAATATTCCACGGAAATGCGTTGGCGGCGCGCTAGGTTTTCGTGTTGCAGCGGTTTTGGGCCCCAGAGGTCTATTCGCTCTGTATTCACGGGTCGTCCTTACGTTCTTGCTCTGCTTTAACTTTATTAAAACAAAAAAAAAAGGGAGAGGAAAAATACAAACGGAGGGAAAAGAGGGAGCAGTCGATTGTTTGTTTATCACGTTATGCTAGTTACGCCTCCACCACCTTGCTAGGGGGACGCCGTGCAGGGAGAGGGAGAGAGGACGAGGGCGAGGGAGGGGGAGGGAGGGCGAGTGAGAGGGAGGGAGAGGGAGAGGGAGGAAAGGGGGGTGAGAGGGTGGAAGAGAGTGTGGGAGGGGGGGAGGGTGAGAGGGAGGGAGTGGGAGAGGCAAGAAAGGAGGGTGAGAGGGTGGAAGAGAGTGTGGGGGGGAAGGGTGAGAGGGAGGGAGAGGGAGAGAGGAGGAAAGGGGGGTGAGAGGGTGGAAGAGAGTGTTGGAGGGGGGGGGGAGGAGGGTGAGAGGGAGGAAAGGAGGGTGAGAGGGAGGGAGAGAGGAGGTAAGGGGAGGAAAAAGAGAGAAGGGAAGGGTTAGGAAAGAGAGAGAGAGGGGGAGACCGAGACCGAAACCGTGACCCAGAGACCGAGAGCGGCCCGCGCATGTCCTCCTTCTCTTCTCTGGTCACTGGTCATCTCATAACTTCACGGCAGGGAGGAGGATCAGGAAGAGGAGGAGGAGGAGGAGGAGGAGGAGGAGGGAGGAGGCAATAACACCCGCAGCTGCCCATTTCGAAGTTCCGATCTCGCTCTTACAATGGCACTTCTTTCTTATTCAAATCGACATTTCCTCGGCCTTTGTCTGTGTGTATGGGTCTCCGGGAGTGAGCACAGGTTGCCATCAGCGCGCTTCGCCAAGGGGAAACTTTAAAAAAAAAAAGGAAGAAAAAAAAAAAAGAGGTTTCCCTTGTCACAATAGCGAATCCTCTGTCGGAGATGAATTCTAGAACATTGTTAGACGTTTCTGGGTCTACGGGCTTTTTGTTTCCAGATAGATACCGTAGGAAATTAGCAAAAACTATGCGCCTTACCAGATAGGAGAAATGGCTAAGTTAGACTACTTTACATTTATATCTATCTAACTGTCTATCTATCTGTATGTGTGTGTGTGTGTGTGTATGTGTGTGTGTGTGTGTGTGTGTGTGTGTGTGTGTGTGTGTGTGTGTGTGTGTGTTTAAAGATAGATAGTTAGGCAGATAGATAGATATGTCTTGCGTATATTATATACAGTATATGTGTATGTATATGTGTATATGTATATGTATATATATGTATATGTATGTATGTATGTATGTATGTATGTATGATTGTGTGCATATGTATATGAAACATATACATAGCTATATTAAGAACTACAAAAAACAACAACACGGAAATGTCTTGTAAACAAATATGATTAACTCTTCTTTTCCTCGATTGGGTCTCTGCCATGCAGGCTTTCATTCACTCACTCTCTCTCTCTCTCTCTCTCTCTCTCTCTCTCTCTCTCTCTCTCTCTCTCTCTCTCTCTCTCTCTCTCTCTCTCTCACACACACACACACACACACACACACACACACACACACACACACACACACACATACACACACACACACACACACACACACACACACATACACTCACACACTCCCACACATAAACCCCCATACACACACTCCTACATGTAAACATACACATACACATGTACAAACTATATATATCCCTATCCAATGCTTTCTCTGTAATGAAACCATTTTCATTTGTTTTACTTTCCTGGTAATGGCTATCTATCTAGATAACACTTGGCGAGGCTGGTTTTCATCATCGTTAAAATGTTCAGTTCATTCATACAAATGGAGTCATTTATAGGCGACGATGGAGAGAGTATGGGAGTGTAAAATTTAAACGAAAATGGTGAAACGAAGGTATAAAATGAGAAAAAATAATACTCAAGGTAAAGCATTCATTCGTAATTAGTATTTCCCTTAGGGATTTTTTTTCAACTTTTTTCTTGTATTAGTTACTTATTATTATTATTATAATTATTATTATTTTTTTTTTATAAATGTCTCTTATGATCTCGCTATTGGTAACTTAGAATGGACTATGTTTTTTTTTTTGTTTTTGTTTTTTTCGTTGATGGAATGACGCAATTCTATCTTACCGATTTCTGAAAGGATTTTCCGTTGATATATATATATATTTTTTTTTTTTTTTTCTGTTTCGAGTGCTTTGGTATCTCGTTACTCTGTGAAGTCTATTAAATTAGAAGAATTATGTCTATTACGTCTTGTAATTCATAAGCATTGCGTCCATTACGTCTATTTGCTGATAGACATTTGAAGTCTGATAACGTTTCTGTCTATATTTCAAGGTAAGTGATTTGCCTTCAGAATCTACCTCAGAAGTTAGAGAATAAGTGTGTGTGTGTGTGTGTGTGTGTGTGTGTGTGTGTGTGTACGTATGTGTACATTTAGACTTCCAAAGGCACACTCGCACATGCAGGCGGATATATACACATGCAACATTTTATCTCCCTCCATCATCCTCTCTCCGGCAAATTGGCCAGACAGTTGTTTCACCCCTTTCCGGCTTTTTTTTTTTTTTTTTTTTTTCATTTGAACCTTTTACATCTGTCAAATTTCTTTCCGCTCTGATTTGCGTGCTTTTTTTTTTTTTTTTTTTTTTACATCCTCCCCCCTCTCCCTCCTCCTCCCTCTTCTCCTCCTCCTCCTCCCCCTCTCCCTCCTCCTCCCTCTTCTCCTCCTCCTCCTCCTCCTCTTCCCCCATACTCCTCCTCCTCCTCCTCGCCCTCCTCCTCCCCCCCATCCTCCTCTTCCCCCCTCCTCCTCCCCCCCTCCTCCTCTTCCCCCATCCTCCTCTTCCCTCATCCTTCTCCTCTTCCTCCTCCTCCTCCTCCTCCTCCTCCTCCTCCTCTTCCCCCATCCTCCTCCTCCTCCTCCTCCTCCTCCTCCTCCTCCCCCATCCTCCTCCTCCCCCATCCACCTCCTTCCCCCTTCCCCCCCCCCCCCCCCGCCTTCGTCAGCATCACTTCCCTTTCCCGTATTGACATTTTCGGTCGGACGTAATCGTAGCGTTTGAGGAATGGCCTTTGGCACTCGCTTCTCAAGCTTCTCGGGGCCCTGGTGCTATTATTATTATTTGTTCTATAATCTTCCTTTTTTTTTGCTCTATTCCTTCGTTTCTTAAGAAAAAAAAAAATCTGTCATTTGTTTTTTGTTTTTTTTTCTATCTTTTTATTCCTTCGTTATTCTTAAAAAAAAAAAAAAAGCTCGAATTTATTTTCTTCTTTAATCCTCTTTTTTTTTCTATTCCTTCATTATTCTTAATTTTTCTTTCTTTGGTTTATTGTATTCTTTAATCTTCCTTTTTTTATATTCCTTTGTTATCCGTTTTTTAATTCTTTCATTTATTCTGTTCTTTAAGTTTCCTTATTTTCTATTCCTCAATTATCCTGGTTTTTCCTTCTATTCCCTCATTACTGCTTTTTCTTTTTTTCTTTTGATTCTTTTGATTCTTTCATTTGTTTCTTTCGATTTTCTTCACCCCCCTTTTCTTTATTCTACTTCTACTTCTACTTCCTCTTCCTTCTTTAATCTTTCTTTCTATCCCTCTATCCCTACATCATTATCTTCATCGTTATCGTTATCGTTGTAATTATCATTATCATTATCAATATTTTTATAATTATTATTATCAATATTAATATTTTTTATTACCATTGCCATTATCATTGTCATTGTCATTGTCATTGCCATTGTCTTTGTCATTGCCATTGCCATTGTCATTGTCATTGTTAGTGTCATTCTTCTTCTCTATATTATTATTATTATTATTATAATGATTATTAATATTATCAATATCATTATTGTTTTGTTATTATCATTATCACTATCACACTTACAGTTATTATCATTATCATCACCTGTGTTATTATCACTCTCATTAATATTTTTATCCCCATTATTATTATTATTATTATCATTATTATGATTATTATTATCATTATTATTATTATTATTATTATTATTATTATTATTATTATTATTATTATTATTATTATTATTATCGTTATCGCCATCAGCATCATCTTGTTATCGTCATTATTGCAAGTGTCGCTATTAATATCATCGTTATCACTGCATCATTATCCTCTTCAGTGACAGAATTTTCAGTAAGTTATTATTGTACCAT
>NC_061825.1:3064198-3066698 GCF_019202785.1 Penaeus chinensis
CAATAACGGTATTCTTATTCTCGATTACATGTAATGATTTAATTCACTGTAATAGTTTTATTCAATAATGACAATTTGATTCATAGAAATAACAGTTTCATTCACAACAATAACAGGTTCATGCAGAGTAATAACAATTTAATTTATAGTAATAGCAGTTTCATTCACAGTAATAAGAGGGACATGCACAGTAATAACAATTTCCTTCATAGTAATAACAATTTCATTCACAGTAATAACAATTTCCTTCATAGTAATAACAATTTAATTCACAGTAATAACAATTTCCTTCATAGTAAAAACAATTTAATTCACAGTAATAAGAGTTGCCTTCATAGTAATGACAGTTTCATTCACAGTAATGACAATTTAATTCATAGTAATAACAGTTTCCTTCACAGTAATACGAGGGACATGCACAGTAATAACAACTTCATTCACAGTAATAACAGATTCATTCACAATAATAACAGTTTCCTTCATAGTAATAACAGTTTCATTCACAGTAATACGAGGGACATGCACAGTAATAACAATTTAATTCACAGTAATAACAGTTTTCTTCATAGTAATATTGTTACTAGCATCAGCATGAATATCAACAAACGTAACAAGATAACCTAATGCAAAAGGCCTTCTCCCTGTCGCCATGACCCCGACAAAGCGAACACCGGTGAAAATCGATCCAATATAGCGTTACAAGCTGCTAAAAGCTCTTTCTGTTGCAATAAAGGTATACTTTCCCCTCCAGCGACTGTGATGAATTTAATTAACACAAGGTACCTAAGCTCGGGGAGGGAGGGAGGGAGGGAGGGAGGGAGGGAGGGGTGAGTAAGGGTGTGGGGGGGTGGAGGAGGGACGAAAGGTCTTTCTGGTTTCTGTTCAGTGTTGTGTTGTTGTTGTTGTTGTTGTTGTTGTCGTGTGTGTGCGTGTGTGTGTGTGTGTGTGTGTGTGTGTGTGTGTGTGTGTGTGTGTGTGTGTGTGAGAGAGAGAGAGAGAGAGAGATTGTGTGTATCTTTTCATTTTTTATCATTTATACGTTATACGCCCTTATTCTAAAAGCTTAGACATGTCCCTGCAATGTAAAGCCACTGTTATGAATCTCATAAAGTGGAATTAGGTTACGACAAGCTTTTAAGCCTAGAAAATATATAAGGAAATAAAAAAAAAAAACAGGAAGTCCGTATTTGCACTGCACCTATGTACCACGGATCCTTCTAATCCTCAAATAGCTCGGAGATTAATCTAGTTTGTGCTAATTCCGCCCCCCCCCCCCCCTCTTTAAAAAAAAATGCAGTAACGAGTGCCTGCAAATTTCACCCCACTTTCATTGATTGCAAAATGAAAAATATTGATGCACCGAATGCATTTTGACTTCACTATATTAAAAGGTTTCAGCGAATGGAATCACCGAAGACTTTTGTCACTCGATGCAACGTGGCAGGAAAAAGGAAGAATATTCATGTGAGGCAGAATATATTTCAGCTCATTTCCATTCTTTTGGGAGAGAGATTAATTGTCTCTTAAGAAATGGTCTTTTTTTTTATAGGAAGTCAGACAGAGATTTTCGTCTTTTCATGCGATTCTTATGGATAGATAAAGCATATGTTGGATTACATGTTCTTTCATCCTTCCTGTGAATCTATTCTGTGTATAGTGGAATTTAACTACCGTATTTGTTCGTACATGCAAATATGTGCTTGCGTGAATTCATATCAGTAAAAGCTGCTGTTCACCAGACTGTTGAAAATGCATGGTCATCATTACATATCATTTGAGACAATAACTTTTCGAAATATATGTTATTTTACATTTTACATTTCCGTGAGACGAAAGAAAAGGCGTTTTATTTTCGTAATGGCTCCTATATCAATATTATCGAAAGAAGTTTTGGGGTAATGGGTTTCCATAGCTAATAAAGGATAAACTGAACTGATATTTTAGGGAGAATGGCACAGACACTGACTGGCAGACAGGCGGAACGAAAAATAGAGAGACAGGTAGATTGTTGGAAAGATGATTGATGAAGGGATTGATGTGAAGAACAATAAATCAACGGCAGGGCTTGGAGACAGATAAAGTAATTGAAAGTGAAATTGTGGGCAGAGAGAGGAATAAACGGGGAAGAGAGATAGAGAGAGAGAGAAGGAAAAGGAAAAGAAGAAGAAGAAGAAGAAGAAGAAGAAGAAGAAGAAGAAGAAGAAGAAGAAGAAGAAGAAGAAGAAGAAGAAGAAGAAGAAGGAGGAGGAGCAGAAGGAGAAGGAGAAAGAGAGGGAAGGGGCAGAGAGAGTGAGAGGGAGAAAGAGAGACAGAGACGTAGGAAGGCAAACAGACAGACGGAGAAAGAATAGAAGGGAAAATGACAAAACAAGAAAGAGAGAAAGAAAAAAAAAAAAAAAAAAGAGAGACAAGACGGGAAAGAGAAATACCCAGAGCGGAGGAGGAAAACAGATAGAGTGAGGATGACAGATGTGTCAATGTACATAAGAAGATTAATCAA
>NC_061825.1:3071698-3106698 GCF_019202785.1 Penaeus chinensis
CCCCATCGAAGTGAAAAAATCCACTCAACTAATGAAATGCTTTGTTCAGGGACAATTTATATAAAAGGTGTTATTAATTATGCAATCTACTAGTGATTTTTTCTCTCTTTGCTATAAATGATTGCTTCTTACCTTTTAGTTTAAGTAAAGTTGCATTATCTATTGGCTTTTAATCACTTATGTATATTTACGCACACGTACACACGTGCACGTATACACACACATACAAGCGCATGCTCTCTCTCTCTCTGTCTCTGTCTCTGTCTCTGTCTCTGTCTCTGTCTCTCTCTCTCTCTCTCTCTCTCTCTCTCTCTCTCTCTCTCTATCTATCTATCCATCTATCTATCTATTTATCTATCTATCTATTTATCTATCTATCTATCTATCTCTCCCACGCATTGACGCACACACGGACGCATGGACGCACACACACACACACACACACACACACCACACACATCACACACACACACACACACACACACACACACACACACACACACACACACACACACACACACACACACACACACACACACACACATACACTAGGAAACGCAATGAAATCCTGACAGTTTTCTCGTCTGTCTGCTTACCCATGCATTCCATCCATCCATTCTCTCTCAACATATTTTTACGGCTGGTCTTCATCAGCCTCCAGTTATCAGCGGGAAAGTGCAGCTGGACCTCCGCGCGCTCGCTGGCGTGATAAACTGGGGAAATCCGGGACGTTCCTGCAGCCGAGATATATCAGTGTCTCCTCGGCGGCCGGCGGGGATGGATGGTGCTGACTGTGACACTGCAGAATGGAGAATTTTTCTGCGCATTCAGCACGCCACTTGTTCTTGCAAGCCTCCCGCGCGGGTTGGAGAGAATGGGGGCTTTCGAATCGCCGGTTTAGCATTCCGTCCGATGGAAGCGATATATTGGGGTTTTGGGTGGAAAGTATGGCGGGCGATTCTTCGTTTCTGAGGGATTTTAGATTAATTATTGTTTCTCCTTTCCTCTCTTTTTTTCATATTCATGTTTGCTTATCAGGTGGACTCTGCTTGAGGCTGGATCTGTCTTTGATTTTTCCCCTGCTGCCCCTTCGTGAATTCTGATAATGATGGTAATAATAAAAATGATAACGATAATATAATGATAAGGATAATAATGATAATAACAATGACAAAAATGATAATGACAAAAATAATAGTGAGGAGGGAGACGATTCATTCTGCAAGTATGTGTGCATGGATACGCACGCACGCACGCACGTACGCACACAAAAACAAATAAATAAATGAACAAAGAGACATGCAACCACACACATGCATGTAAAGACAAAGATATCCATACAATATCCATCTACACTTCATAAACACCTGCACGCTTAATACCGTTTATACTACACCCTACATTCGCCATTCACCTTTCCATTGCTACACCCCGTGAGCATAGTCCCACGTACACACACACACACACACACACACACACACACACACACACACACACACACACACACACACACACACACACACACACACACACACACACACACACACACGCACACACACACACACGCGGCGTATACACAGCAAGGGGTAAGATAATCCGACGAGTCACCTCACCAGCTCCTACCTGACCCTCTCCCTCGCGCGGCACAGGCTCAGCATCAATCTCGTAAATGGCTTGATGCCTTTCCTCCATGTCTTCGCCAGTCGCCGCGATCCTCCAGGAGCTAGTTTGCCTGATTGCTTTCCGTTTGTCACCACAAGCGGCCCGGATTTCCCTATCGGGCATCTCGGGATGTATATGCATAAATACAAACAAACACAGACGTGTGTGTGTGTGTGTGTGTGTGTGTGTGTGTGTGTGTGTGTGTGTGTGTGTGTGTGTGTGTGTGTGTGTGTGCGTGTGTGTGTTTAAACACATGTATATATATACATATATATGTATATATATGTGTGTATATATGCTTATATACATGTATATATATATACATATATATGTATATATATGTATGAATTTACATATGTATATAAATGTAATACATATATGCATATGTATGTATGTATATATATATGTACATATATATGTATACATGTATATATATGTGTATATATGTATATATATGTATATATATGTATATATATGTATTCAGACATATGTATAGATATATTGTGTTTGTGTGTATTTATAGAAACGCATGGATATGAATATGTATATGCATTCAGCTATACATGCACACCCATTGCGATTCTTTTGTGTCCATATGAAAACGTCCCCGCTTCCTCTCTATACCAAGACGCTTCAACTTTCCACATTCCCTTTATCGCAGCCTCTTTACATCCCAAAGTTCATCCCTTGCTTCCCCATCTCGCCGTTCTGCTTTGTCAACATTCGCCTTTTTTCTGCACTTCGAATTTCCATCTCTATCATCATTTTCCATGTACCTTCCCTATTCCTTCTCCTACGGGTCTTTCCCCTCTTCGATTCCCCTTCGAAAGACCTTCGTTTTTTTTTGTTTTCGTCGTTTTTTTTTTTACCCAATCATCCCTTCTCTATTGTTGTTTCTCGTCCATTCTGTACTTTCTATGGCGCTTTTTCCCCGAGATTTCCAAAGGCTGGCGAGAGGGAATCAGGCGACGGAGAGCAGGACGGACCTCTCTTGTTTCATATCCTGCTGCGGGAGTTTATCCTGGGTCGTGGATAAGCGTCGGGTGATCGGTTGCCTTCCTCCTTCTCCCCCTGCCCCCTTCCCCCCCTTGTTTTCCCCTCTTCCTCTACCCCTCTTCTCCTCCACTCCCTCCTACTGATCCTCTTACGCCCATCTCTCCGTCCTTCCTTCTCACTCTCTCTCCTGCTCCTCTATCATTCCCTCCATCTCAGCAATCACCGCTCTCCAACTCCTCTACCTCCTTCTACTCACCGTCTGACCCTCTCTCTTCCTCATCTCTCACTCGTCGGGACTTCCCTTAACGTGACTCTTAGTAACCTTCCTCTTCCAGTCTCTAGCCCACTCCATCTCCTAACCATCACTTTTCGCTCCTCCTCTGCCTTGCCTCTTCTCCTTCCTCTTTCTCTCCCTCCTCCTTCCCATCACTCTATTCCCTCTCTCCTTTCTCTCATTCCCTTTCTCCCACTCCTTCCTTCCTTCCATCCCATCTCCCTCTCGCACCCTTTCTCTCCTCTCTTCCCCTCTCTCCTCTCTCTACTACTTTCTCATCTCATAGACCCGTCCCTACTTCCTCTCTCACCCCCTCTCTTCTCTCCCCACTCACCCTCTTCCAATCTGTCCGTCACTCCTCATCCGCCCGTCCTCTCTCTCTTACCCTCCACGCTCCTCTCTCACCCCACCTTCCTCTCCTCTCCCCCCCCTCCCCTCCTCTCTCTCCCTACCATTCTCCCTCCCAATCCTCCTTCTCCTCTATCCTTCCCTCTTCGCTCCTCTCTCTATTCCTCTCAAATCCTGCTCCATCGCCTGTCTCTCTCCTCCTCAATCCATCTTTCTCCCTCTTCTCCTCCGATTCACCTCCCTCTCCCCCTGCTCCCCTCTCCTCTTCCCTCTTCCTCTCTCTCCCTCTCTCTCATCTCCTCATCTCTCCTCGCTTCTTCCTCTCCTCTCCTCCCTCTTCCACCCAATCCTCTTCCCTCATCTCAGCTCTCCCTCGTCCATCCATCTATTATCCCGTTCCGTCCACTTATACACATCCTCGTCTTCATCCCCTCTCTCCTCTCTCACTCTACTCGTCCCATCCCCGGTCCTCTCTCTCAGCCCGTCCCTTTCCTCTGCCCCCACCCTCACCAGGTTCTCTCTCTCCAACCTCCACCAACGTCGTCTCTCCCCTCCACTCTTCTCTCTCTCTCTCACTCCCTCTCTCCTCTCTCCCCTGCTCTCCCGTCTCTCCTCCTCTTCATCAGTCGGATCTCCCCCTCTCCTCGCTCGCTCCCTTCACACTCGTCTCGGTCCGACTCCCGCTACTTATCCTTCTCACTCATCCTCTCCTTCATCTCGTCTCTCTTCTCCCGCTACATCTATCTCTTCTAACCGCCCCACTCCCACCACTCTACACTCTCTCCCCCTTCTCTCTCATAACCTCCGCTCCACTCTTCTCCTTCCCTCACCCCCGTCATCTCAACGGTCCAGTACCCCGTATTTACCGTCTCCCCATTCCCTCCTCTTCCTCTCTCTTCTCTCCTCTCCCTCCGACATTCTCACCTTTGCTCTTCTTCGCCCTCCTCTCCTGATCTCCTCCCTCTTACTCTCGCATCCTCTCCTTCAGCTCTCGCCTCCTCTCCCTGAACCCATCTCTCCATCCCTCCTCCCCCTACTCCTCTCTCCTCTTCCTCCCACCACCCGTTCTTCCTTTCCTCGCTCTCCCCCCTTCCCGTCTCACCGCTCTCCTCCCTCTCTTGCTACACCAGATCCGCTCCGCCCACGTTGAGCCCTCTCTCTCCCAATCCCCCTCAGCCCTGCACTTTCTCCTCCTCTCCTGCCTTCGTTGTCTCGTCTTGCCTCCTCCTCCCCACCCCCCTCTCTCTTCCCCCCCTCTCTCCTCTCCACTCTCCCACTCATCTACGTCCTCCTGCTCTCATCCTCCTCATCTCTCCTCCACCTCTTCTTCTCCTCCCCTCTGCCTCGTTCTCCTCTACCTCTCTACCAGTCTCCCTTTCTTCCTCCCCTCCATTTCCTCCATCCTCTCTCTCCTCTCCTCTTCTCCGCTTGCGTCCTCTCTCTCCTGCTTTCCTCTTTCCACTCCACCCTCCTCTCATCCCTCTCTCACTTCTCCATCGCAGCTCTCTCGCTCTCGTATGCCTCATTTCTCTCTCATTCTCTCTTCTTTCCCTTCCCTCCTCCCCGATTCTCTCCTCCCTCTCCCGCCCTCTAACGTCCTTCCTTCCCTCCCTCCTCCCCTTCGCATACTCCCTCTCACTTCCTCGCTCCCTCCCCTCTCTCATCTCCACCTCTTGCCCCCTCTCGTTCTCTCCAGCTCCTCTTCCAACATCACTCCCTACCAATTCCTCTCCCTTCCTCTCTCCACGGTCACCTCCCCTTCTGCAACACTATCCTCGTCGCTCGGTCTGTTCACTACATCTCCTCTCCTCCACTTCCTCCACTATCTGAATCGATCTCCTTCAGTCCAACGCACTCTCTCTTCCTCTCCGACCTGCTCTCCCTCTCCTCTCTTCCTCACTACATCCTCTTCTGCATCACTTCCCCTCCCCTCTTCTACTCAATTCCCTCCACCTCTCCTCTCGTCTCCTCTCCTCTCCCTCTCTCTGCCCTCGGCAATCTCTCTAATCCCCTCCCCCTCCTTCCTCTCCCTCGCCCTCTCTCCCCTCATCCCCTGTCTCCCCCCCCCCTCCCCTTCACATCCACCTCTCTCCTCTCGCCTCCATTTCCCCCTGTCCGTTCTCTCTCTGCTATCCCACTCTCACTCCTCCACGATACCCGTCCTCTCGTCCTCTTTCTCTCCTCATCTCTCCCAGCTCCACACGGTCCTCTCTCCTCTCTCTCCTCCCTTCTCCTCCGTCTGTCCTTCATCCTCTCCCATCCACCTCCTCCTCTCCTTCTCATCCTCTTCCCCACCCTCTGCTCCCTTCTCTCTCTCTCATCTCCGTACAATCCTTCGTCTCTCGCCTCCTCAATCGCGTCTCCCTCCCTCCCTTCCATCTCCCTCTTTCCCTCCCTCTTCTTCGCTTGTCATCTCTCTCCCCTTTCTTCTACTCTTCTCCCACTTCCTCTCTCTCCTCTCCTCTTCTTCTCTTCCACCTCTCGCCCTCCCCCCTCTCACTCACCCTCTCTCTCCCGGTACCTCCCCTTCCCTATCTCCTCACAATCTCTCCCCTTCACCTCTCCCTCTCCGCCATTTCCTCCTACTCCTCCCCTACTCTCCTTCCCCCTCTCCCCGCCCACCTCCTCGCCTCGCCCTTCCCCTACCTCTCTCCCCTCTCTTCTACTCCCTGCCTCCCCCTCCTCGAGTCAGTCGCCTCTCTCACCTCCCTCACTCGGCACCTTCGAACCTCTTCTACCTCACTGTCTCCACTCTTCCTCTCTCTTCAACTCTCTCCGCTCCCTCCTTCGCCCTCTCCTCCCCGTCACACATGGCCGGCTCTCTCCCCTCTATCCTAACACCCTCTCCTTCCTCTCGTCCGTTGCCGTCCTCTCTCACCCTTCGTTCCCCGTCGATTGCCCCGCCCTATCCACCTCTCTCTTTCTCTCTCCTTCCCTTCAACCTCCCTTCCTTCGCTCCCTGCCAAATACTCTCCCCCCCCTCGGGTTCCCTCTTCACTCTCCCTCACCTCTCCTCCCGACTCACTCCTCCCTTCCTCTCACACCCTCCCTTCGTCCCTTCCCATCACCCCCACTCAGTCTCCCTCTCCACCACCTGCCTGCGATTCTCTCCCACTCCCTTTTCTCCAAGGATCGTTCACAAAACTCTCTCCCCTCGTATCTCCTCCGAGCCTCCCTCCCCCCCCCCAATCGCTCCGCAATCTCATCCCTTTACTCCCCAACGCTCAGCTCTCTCTCCCTTCACAGTCTCTCCTCTCACATCACCCGCTCCCTCCCTCTCTCTCTCTCATCTCATGCACCACTCGCCTCCTCTTCTCCATCTCTTTACACATCTCTCTCTCCGTCGCTCCTCCTTCGCTACTCCCATTCCCCGTCTACTCTCGCTTTCCCTCTTCTCTCGACAATTCCCTCCTCTCTCTTCCTCCCCGTCACCTCTCTCACTCTCTCTCCGAACGGCAGCGCTCCCCCTCAGCATTGACTTCTCGCGTGCGAATCGCTCCGCTCTTGTCGAATCACCTTCACAAAAAGTAGAGCCCAGCATCCATTCTCAGGGCTTATAATTTGGTCCCACTGAAATGTAACATTATTTCGCCGCCCTTTGCTGTTCAGGCGGAAAACCATGTTGGCGATTTTTGCCTTGGATGGCTTATAAAAAGGAGACTTGTTCATTTTCCCCGTTTCTGTCTGTCCTCGTCTCTCTCTCTCTCTCCCCTCCGTCCCTCCGCTCTCCTCCCCCTCCTCCTCCCCTCTTCTCTTCCCCATACACTCTTTCTTCTCCTCCCATCCCTCCCTCTTTCTCCTCTCCTCGCTCTTTCCCCCACCCCCCTCTTTCTCTCTCTTCTAAATTCTCTCTCTCTCACTCTCCTTCTTCCCTTCTCTCCCCTCATCTCTCTCATCTCTCCTCCGGTCTTCATCCTTCTCTCTTCTCACCTCCTCCTTCCTCTTCTCTTTCCTCTCTCCTCTCTCTCTGCTCTCCATTCTCCTTCCATTCTCTCTGCTCTCCTCTATGCTTAGACGCGTCTATTCTATCTATTTACTCTATATGTCTGTCCTATCTATATATTTATTGTCTTCTGTGAATCTATTTATATTTCTATTTATTTTCTCCTCACCCTAGCTATCTGGTCCGTCCTGTCTATCGTCGATTCTTTCTCTATTCTATCTGTCAAGTCTAGACTCTCCTGCGTCCATCTATCTATTATGAAACATCAGTTTATCCTATCTTCTTATCTATCTCACTCTACCATCTCTTCCATCCATATCATATCTCTATCTTATCTTCATCTATCTATCTGATCCTATTCTTACTCTTCCAACTATCTTACTCTATCTATTCTATCTATTCTATCCACTCCACTCCATCCAATCCATTCCATCTATCTATCCATCCCGCTATCATACCCCCCCCCTACCCTACCCTACCTCTATCCATCATCTCACTTCACTTCATCCATCCATCAACTGCAGCCAGGTCACGAGGGCAAGTCGTAGCTCACATTCACGTTCCTCTGTCACTGCCCATGCCGCGGCAAACCTGACATAACTTCCGCAGAGAGATGTCCCCTTTCGTCCGAATATTTATGCGAGGGCTGTTGGATCTGTCTATCCACTTCTGCGTCTCTGTTGCCTGTCCTGTCTGTTTTATTATCACTCTAATGTCCTGTTTATGCATGTATTAACTGTCCCTGTTTGATCTGTACCTGTCCTATCTTCGTCAGTTCTGGCCTATCTGTCAGTTATCTGGTCTATGTGGTGTCTATCTATGTATCGATCCTACTGTGTGCTATCTGTCTATCTATATATCTATCTCACTCTCGTCGTGTTATCTATCTATCTGTCTTCCAATCTCTCTGTCTACATATTATCCCAGTCTGTCTATCATTCCCTGTCCACCACTTCATCATTATTCCATAATGTCAGGAATCAAAGCGAAATTGCTCCTTCTCGTCTGCAAGATGGGCGGGGGGGTGGTGGGGGGGGGGGGGGCGGGGGGGGGGGGGTGCGCCGGCCGCTGAATCTACTTACCTCTCTGTCTGATTTTATCTATCTCAATCAGTCTATATGATCTATTTTATCTAATCTATCTGCTATCTGTCTGTGTCTATCTGTCAATCTATACTTGCTCTAATATGTTCTCTGTTCTGTCCCTTATCTAACCATATCTACAGCCTAAATCTATCTGCCTACATCTAAACTATATACCCATTATCTAATATGTCCCCGATCGTCGGGCGGGGGGGGGTGAAAGCAGAGAGCAGAGGGGGAGGTCGAGGCAGAGAGACAGAGAGACTAGAGGGGGGGTAACGAGAGCAGCGAGAGTCATCCGGGGGGTGAGAGAGAGAGATAGAGAGAGAGGTGTTCTAGGTGAGAGAGAGAGAGAGACTGGGGAGCGTCAGTCAGCAAGCAGATAGAGAGAGACAGGGGGGTCGAACACGAGAGCGAAAGAGACTCAGGGGATCGAGCTGAGTAGATAGAGAGTAGAGTCGGGGGGTGAGAAGAGGAGAGAAGACCAAACGAGGGGGGGGCTGAGAGAGTCTCTCGTCACAGACGAGAGAGGGGGGTGAGAGAGAGCAGAGGAGAGAGGGGGGGGGCTAGAGGAGGGCTCGTCGAATCAAAATACATCAATCAATCGCCAAAGCACGTCACTGAAGTCCGACTCTGAAATATTGACTCTAAACATCCGCATCGCCTTCGAAGCAAATATTCCGTCGCGGCAATTAGGAGTTCAATACAATCTGGATTCACTATCGAGTCTATGCCTAATAAGAGGTCAGGAGATTCCCGCTGGATTTCGCGTGGGTATTCTCATTTCTAATTACTCTCTCTTTGCAGACTATTCTCATCTATTTTTTGGTCTTTTCCCTCTTCTTCCTTTTTCTCTTTTTTCCTCTTTCTCCCTCTTTTCTCTTCTCTATCTTTCTCATTTTCCTCTATCCTCTCATTTCTCTTCTTCTTCTCCTTCCTCTCCTTTCTTAACCCCTCGATCTCCTCTTCGCTCTCTCCTTTCTCTTTCTTCGTCCCCTTCTTTTTTCTCTTTCCCTCTTTATCTCTCTCCCCTCTTTTCACCTCCTCTATTCTCCTCTCCTCTCCTCTACCCACTTTCTCTCCTTTCATCTCCCTTCTCTCTATCTTCGCTCTTTCTCTTTCTCTCCCTATCCTCATTTTTCTCTCTCTTCTCTCTTCGCTGTATTCCTCTTTCTCCTCTTTTTTCTCGTTTTTCTCTTTCTACTTTCTCTCTTTTTCCCTCTTCCCTCTATTCCCTCTTTCCCCTCTCTTTCTCTCTCTTTTTCTCTTCTCTAACTCATCTCGGCTCCCCTCTTTCTTGCTTGTCCTATCTTTCTCTCTTTTCCCTCTCTATCCTCACTTCCTCTCTTCCTCTCTCTTCTCTTCTCTCTCCTCTCTCCTTCTCTCCTCACTCTCATCCTCTCTCTCTCTCAACTCTCTCTCTCGTCCCCTCCCCCCACCCCTCCCCCCCCCCCCCCCCTCCCCCCCCCCCCCCCCCCCCCCCCCCCCCCCCTATCGTTCATCTCTCTCCCATCCTTTCCCCTCAACTCTCTCCTCTCAATCTCTCCTCTCTCATCCTCTCTCTCTCATCTCTCTCTCTCCACCTCCCTCCCTCTCTCCACCCCCATCCTTCCTTTCCTCCCCCTCCCCCCTCCCTCTCCGCCTCTCTCCTCCCCCCTCCCCTCCCCTCCTCCCTCCGCTATCGACACTGGAAATTTCGTTGTGTTTATGCGCTGCTACAAAACATTCCCTTCGCGTGGGCGAAGCGGATTCTATTTATCGGAGCTTCGGTAGAATCGGTCGGCTGAAACTTGCTGCTCGAGGAAAAGGGCCACAATGTCATGCTGCGGCTGTCGTCTCGGTCTGAGATTTTATTCATTTTTTCTATATGTCATTCTACTCTTATTTTTCTCTCTTCTTCTTGTTTTACTTTACTTTGTCTTTCTCTCTACCGCTGTGATATGGGAATTCAAGTTCACACACAGGCACACACGACACACACCCACACCACACACACGCCACACACACACATCCCACACACACACACACACACACCACACACGACCCCACACTACACCACAACCTGAGCAAATACTTGACTCATGGTTCATTAGTCTAAATGTAACGCAAATGGGAGAGATGAAAAGTAAGTATACACAAATATTAAACAGCTTCAAGGGAATTAACCTCTCATATACCGCTACAAACGAGACACATGGAATGTGTTCCTATTAGCTGAAACGAAACTTATGACCCTACAAAGAAGCTGTTTAACTCGTAGTAAAGAAACTTTTCGAAACAAACAACTAAATTAGATAAATAAAAGTGAACAGAATGTAATAATAGCGTTAAAGGATAGAATGCACTACAATGAAAAAAAATGACGTGTCTAATTAAAAATAAATATAAATAACTAACGGAAAAGAGATGAAAGAGCGAGATGAAGAAGAGAGAGACGAGAGAGAGAGAGAGAGAGAGGTAGCGAGAGAGATAGAGAGAGAGAAGTATAGCGAGAGAGAGAGAGAGATAATAAAAAAAAGAGATAGACAAAATACATTACTTGAACAATAAAACTCGAAAACAATAACATCTCGCCACAGAACGCGAGAAGGTGCCAAGGAGCCGCGATGCCATGATAAAGCAAGGTAGTAGGAGAGACGGCCAGAAAAAGAGAAAAATATAACAAGAGCTCGCGTCTGCCGAGACCGGAGTAGTTTTCAAGACGCGAGAGGGATCTCTCGTGGACAAGGCCTTCTGTTCGGCCCGGAGATGTAACGCGAGGACGCTGACGGGTTGGGTTGGTATGCGGGGAGGGGGGGGTTGTGGCGCGGGGGGCGGAGGGTCTAGGTCTCAGAAGGTCACAAGATCTTGGTTAGATTTACACAATAATGAATGGTATAGCTGAACTTGAAGCGATGCGATCGCGATGCGATGCTACGTGATACATGAGAATCGAATATAGATCCTAAATGCTCCAGTGTTCGTGACCCATTTCTAACAAAGAAAAAAATTACTCTTTTCATACCCTCAACTCTATGGTTACATTTCTCCGCCCGTTCTCCCAGCAGGCGCCGCGAAAGACAAGCGAAAATCTGCCTCACTTTTTCTGCCTGTGGATGCTTCGCGCGGCTAACGGCGTCCGGATCTTGAGTCGCTGTTGCATCTATCTCTTTTTACGAAGCTCCACTGCGCTTGACCTTTCGTTCCCGAGGTTTGGCTTAAACCAGCATGCGACTAGCTCACTACAATTGCTTTTATTTTATTTTTTATATGTTTTTATTTGTTGATTTTTTTAAATGACTACTTTGCTTACACATATTTTGCGTCTATTTCCTTTCTATACTGTTCGTTTTCTATTGTATTTAGCTAATCATCTAATGTTCATATTATTAATTATTAGTCGTTATCAATTTATCGTTATCATTATCATTATTAATCACACATTATTGTCTTTATGCTTTTTGGGTTCTTTTGTCTGTTGTAATTAGTTGATATCTGGTTGTATTGTTGTTAGAGTATTGATTTTTTTAAAATTATTTTTGTTTACTTCTTTCCAGTTCTTTTCCCTCTAGACCCTTTGTTAAATTTGAAATCCACGTTTAGCAACAACAGTTTTGGAATTTGATTATCATTCTCCTTGATGTGTCCATAAAGGCACCTTTTCACGAATAGTCAAATCACTCCGTGACATTCTTTACCTTAATAAAAGGGAGACATCAAGTCTCTAACTATCTATCTGTCGAGATTTGAGAACGCCAGTCAATCTTATTTTAGCTTCAAAGCAGTAGTGTCAATCTTTTTTCAGGGCAACTTTGCATTATAAGAACGGAATAATCCTTATTGTCTTTCAACAGCACTCTGCCTGGCGCGGCTAGTTCGAAGGACAAAAAAAACGCAGGAGAGGGTCGGACACGGAGAGGCGAGAGGGATAGGGAGAAAGGGAGAAGGAGAAAGGATATCTCGGAGAATCGTAGAGCGTCTAGAGATCATCAGAGGAGCTGAGAGGGATCGATCGGGAGGGTAGTACGTGCCTCCATTCGCCCTCTCTCCTTCCTCTCGTCTCTCTCACTCCTCTCTCTCCTTCTTCCTCGTTCTCACTCGCGCTACCTCTTCTCTCATTCCTCTCGCCCTCCCCTTCGCTCCTCTCGTCCTCTCTTCCTCGTCTCTCCTCTCTTCCTCTCCCCCTACTCTCATTCTCTAGCACGGCGAAGGAGCCTAGAGGGTAGATGCGATAGAAGATGAGACGAGAGAAAGAAGTAGCAGAGGAGCAGTACAGAGAGAGCAGAGACTCAGAGAGACGAGAAGAGAGAGCATTGCTCAGAGATAGAGAGAGAGACGAGACAGAGACCGAGACAGAGAAATTTTAGAAAAAAGAAAGAAAAAAAAATACTCAAAAAATTTTCTATTCTTATTCTTTTCATGATGAGTAAAAGGCTTTTCCCAGACTCGTACTTTCTTCGCAAACTCGTCTACTGTTCGAGCCTTACGTGCTATACGATCGTACGAGAGAAAGAATGATGGCACTAATTCAGTAATCAAAGGGGAAAGACTTACACAGAAATAGACAGCAATTCGGTGCTTTTTTGGCGAGCTCGGGTCCTTCCTCTTAACCCCCCCTCCACCCCCACCTCGAGCAAGGGGTTACCAGACCTCTACCACCATCCTATCTAGCCCCCCCACCTAGACAGGGCATTTACAGCAGCCTGCATCCCTCCCCCCCTCACTCCGTCGCCCGCGCATCGTCGCTCTCCATCAGAGGCGTGGGCTAGCCTCCTCTCCCCCCCCCCCCCCACCATCCCGACAGCACGGTGCGAGCGAACCTCTCTATCTGGTTCAAACACTGCCATCTCAAATTTTCAAATCACATCTCTTCCCCGCCATCTAGGCAGCCAATCCCCCTCAGACCCGAGACGCTTACTCTCTACCCCGCACATCCCGTGCCCCATCCGCCACTGCACTCCCACGCCCCGATAAATGCAGGTACAAATGTCTCGCGCTCGTCCGGCCGCCAGACATGTTCCGGTGTTTCTTTCGTCTCTTTTCTTCAGTCTTCCCCCCATCATACACGAAGTCACCAACGTAGCTTCAACTTTCTCTGCTCGGAGCTGCCGCCTGCGTTGGCGGGGGGCTCGCTGTGCGCGTCGTTTCATTCTCTCTCTCTACCGCCTCAGTGGTCTCTGCCGCTCTATCGTCTCACTCGTGCGTCTTCCATTTTCAAATATTCCGGATCGGGCGAGGGGTGCTGGGGGTGGGTGCTCTCCGCTCCGGTTACTCGAATTACTGTGATTGCGATTATTTACTTTCAACTTGCGTAACGGCACGCAGGGAGCGATTTGTGGAATGTGTCTGACAAGCCACCTATCTACCTAGTAGTTCATAATTACATGTGATGAATAGCAAGCGCACATATATGTTTTACACATCTTATACTACATATTACCCCATACATACATACATACACACATCACTCGCTCGTCTCTCCATTCCATACATACATACATACATACATTACGCATATCCTACACCATACCAATACCTACTTACATGAACAATTACATTCAAATTCATCACATACCATACAATACATAGCATACATACATCCACCTACATACATTATGATATACAATGGTATCGACGCGTCATGCTCAACGGGCGCTACACACACACACACATTCACAGCCTCAAACATCCACCACCACACAACACACACAACACACACAAACAAACACTAAGCGCCCAACACTAACTGCGTTGCGTTTTTGCGCGCTGAACCAAGCAAAATTCCCTTGACTTGTTCTGTAAAACTCCATTGTACCTACTACCTTCTTTCGTAGTTGTTCTTGAAAGAGCGCGCAATCCGTTCAACTACAATATCCTCCACCAGCACTATCACGACAGTACTTCGTTAGCTAGATCACATCAATAACGATCTCGTCCTACTACCAAAGATTAGCTCTACTCTTGCGAATGCCCTACAACGGGAAACGTGGGCGACCGAGGAAGGGTCGTAACAAATGGAGTAACTGCGGTGAAAGTCCGGCGCCTGTGTGGAGGAAGCACAGGTAGATTGAATATACGATTTTGACAAAACCACTTATGACTCCCTCTCTGTTGCGTAAACCACATACTGCATGTGTTAGAGTGTGTGTATGTATGTAAACAATAATATGATGTGTTGAGTGAGTGTGTGTGTGTGTGGTGTGGTGTGTTGGCGGGGGGTGTAGCGATTGTGTGTTGTGGTGTGTTTGTTGTTCGTAACTATACTATATTTTTTGAATACACACACAAACACACACAACCCACACACACACCATCACACACACACTCCCCACACACACATAAATTGCTATATTAATTTCATTATACACTACACTATAATCACACTCTATACTCATAATTTATTATAAATTAATATATGTACACACATCCACACACACACACACACACACACACCCACACACTCACACACACACACACACATAATATATATATTCATTATATATATCTATATACTCACACCACCATTTATAAATTTGAACACACACACACCACACACCACTACACACACACCCACATCTACACACACATCACACACACACAGCACACACCTACACACATTATCTCATAGTACATACATATATGCATGTAGGGCTATCATCTATATGTGTGTGTGTCTCGTTATATGTAAATAAATATACTTTTTTTCTTTTATTTACTATATGTATACTTTTCAATATGTACGAATTATCATAAATATACTGTAAACAAAAGATATGAAAGCAGAGTTATGAGATAGAAAGAACTACTGGCCTGTGTAGCGTATAATTTTCTTTTCCTGCTTCTCTTCATCATAATCAATGAATCACTGTTCCGAAGTCAAAAGCCAATTCATTCCCTCCATCTTCCCAAGGTCTTAACAAATCTTATATATCTTTCAGTGGGGGACTGTCTTTGTCTGCCAAGAACGGCTTAATAAAAAAATACAGTTGATTCAAAAGTCCATTTTTTACACATGATTCTCTATGAGAGCAAGCAAAGGATACGCGAGCAAAGAGCAAAGCAGAGTAAGTAGAAAGGCTCAAGGATGGATTGGCGTAAAGGGAGTTAGACGAAATCGGAAATCGCGTGTTCTGAGGTAGAGATGGAATATTGAAGGAGATGAAGCATCACTTTTTCATATACGTATCGTTCACGGCGGAGTATTCGAGTTCCCTCCTTAATCAACTTATAGGAAGGAAAGGCGTCTTGCGGTCCTGTATTTGTTGACTTATGTGTCCCTTATCATATTCGCGCTAAATAAATAACAACTCTTATCTTCTCAACTACTAGTGCCATAACATGCAGTACTAAGTCAAAATATCAAGATAAATCGTTGGCGATAAAGATTTCTCAGTCTCTCTCAGAGAACGAGAGAGAGGAAGAGATAGAGAGCGAGCAGAGAGAGAGCGACAAGAGAGAGTATAGAGGAGAGAGAGGAGAGCTCTCAGTCAGAGAGATATGAGCAGAGAGGAGAGTAAAGAAAGAGAAGGAGAGAGAGAGAGAGAGTCAGAGAAAGAGCAGTAGAGAGAAAACGAGCCCAAAACAACCACAAAAACAATAAACGATCTCAACGAAAACATCACCAAAAAAAATCTACCCTAGCGATACTAGGCGAATCGTTCTTTCTTTCACTGATCACGTTCCTCGAGAGGAGTGACTGGCAAGGTTTCGCCGCGAAACACTCAAGCAACCCAGACGGACCGTCGAGGAACTCCGTGCTTCTCACTGGCCACGTCAGCGACCTGGCTCGACAACAGCAGAGGTCAAAAAATAGCTGCGGAAAAGCGATTACTTCTCATTACAACGCAGTCGAATCATTGTTTTGGTGTTAATGATTATTTCACGGATCAGTTAGGTACACACAAGCACACTCACACACGCACGACATCCCTCAACACGCACAACGCACACCATATGTATTACTATAACACACTCATAGACGCACCCTACCACAGATAACACATGTGTGTATGAGGAATATTAATATATAAATATACTACTCTATATATCATCATTATATATATCTATAATATATATTATATATAGTCTGTTCGTGCTGTGCGTGTGCGAGTTCGTGTTCGTGAGCGTGTGCGTGATCATGTTTGTATGTATGTATTGGTATTTACATGTATGTATGTATGACTTATTTACTCTAAGTCAAGCATATATGGAAAAAAAGAGAATCATAACGTGGTGATGAGAGAATCGATAAGAGGAAACGATAAGAGCTCCGGCCTGACCATGAGGTCCCCTGTCCGCTCTACCTCTGCCCGCACAGGCCAGCACGTTGACACTTGTCCTCTGCTGGATTCCCAATCCTCTTTCTTCGCGATAGTCTTTTCGCAGCCCAATGGAATCTACGACAGTTGGATGACAAAAAAGCTCCCACTGCTCACCCTTTCCCTCTCCCATCCTTCGTGGATTAAAGAGAACGAAAAAAGAGGCAAGAGAAATTGCAAAGTGACTAAAAAAAAAAAACATCGACAGAAAATAATAACGGGATGGTGGGGGGGGATATTTCTTCAACTGGTGATTTTTGTCTGACTGTGTTTCTTATCTCGCAATTATCAATGTAGGGGAAGGGTGATACCGGGGAGAAGGGAGGAAAAGGAGAGAGAGAGAGCAGACAGAGAAGTAGCAGAGAGTCGCAGAGAGAGTCGAGAGATAGAAAAAGAGAAGAGAAAGACAAAGAGAAAGAGGAAAGAGAAGAGAGTCTCAGAAAGGAGAGAGAGAGGAGAGAGGAGATGAGAGAGAAGAGAGAGTAAGAACGAGAGTCAGAGAAAGTCAGACGTAGATAGTAGGCAGAAAATCAGAGAGAGAGAGAGAGTAAGAAATGTAGCAGTATGAGAGTTGAAAGAGAGAGTGTAGAGAGAGAGTAGAGAGTTGGAGAAAAGAGAGAGAGAGAGAGAGAGAGGAGAAGAGAGAAAGAGAGCAGGAGATGAGATGAGAGAGGGAGAGAGGAGAGAGAGGAGTGAGAGAGGAGAGAGGAGAGAGAGAGAAGAAGAGACGGAGAGGAGCAGAGATTCGCTGAGTAGATAGAGGAGAGAGATAGAGAGATGAGATAGAGAAAAGAAGAAAGAACAGTCAAATCGCAAGGAAGGAAAGAAGAGCAGAGAATGAGAGAGAGCAGAGGAGAGAGAGAGAGAGCATCGAGACAGATATGAGAGACGATGCGATGAGGATGGAGGGAGAGGAGTGACGATGATCGATAGAGAAGAAAGAAAGAAAGAAAGAAACAGACCAGTACGAAAGACAGAGAGAGAGAGAGAATCAGAGATCGAGATGAGCAGCAGAGAGAGAGAGATAGAGAGAAGAGAGTCAGAGTCACAGCAGAGAGAGGAGAGAACATAAAATAAATAAATAAAATAACCATAAAAGCAATCAAGAACCAAAAAACACGAAACAAAGAAAAAGAAAGAGAACTCCAGGAACGTAAAGAAAGAAAGAGAAAGAGACAGACAGGAGGGAGACCGAGGACGACAAGGAAGTAGATAGCGATTTCAGACACACAGACATACAGACAGAGGGTCGACCAAGGATGGTTAGGGAATATAAGGTTCTAGAAGTCCGGATGGTCCGGTATGCGTTAATACGCTCTCGAAATTGTACCAGCAAAAGATTTAAATCGTCGCTCCCACGTGCATATCGGGCTCAATGCGAATCAAAAGAGATACAATCTACAGATCACCCCGAGATCACTCATTGATGGTCGGTCACCTTTCTACGGATTAGAAGATGGATCCCGGAATAAGCAAGTATGAAAGAGCGGTATCTCCTATATAACGAGGATTACTCCCGCCCCCGTCTGCACCCGGCCACCCGAATCAACCCCCGAGCACCACGACCCCCCCGCGAATCCGATCTCGGGACATGTCGTACGCACGTAGTGGACTCGGAAAGTTTTCGAGTGCCCTTACAAGCGCCTGTTTCCAGCTCTCGAGGGCATTCGAGGAGCGGAGTTGCAAATGGCATGAGCGGAATCGCAGGAGCTTGAGGGAAACTTCGCTTTCCTGTGGGAGGGCATGGCATACCTCTCCCTTAAGATCGCCCAGCACTTTGTTTTAAGACGAGGTAGTCTGCGTATATTATTCTCGTAGAAATGACACCCCGGGCATGGGGCTTTTGCTGCGATTGATAATCACGAGCAGTTCTCGTCGATATGTACCTTCTTGTGCCACCGATCTTTTGGCTCACTGGTATCGCGAGCGTAGCGAATGCCAATACGGCAGTCACGTTATAAACCCGTTCAGACCGATTCAGAAGGTCGTCCATCAGGACTGACTTGTCCGCGTACCCAGTACCCTCTTTTCACTACGTAAATGTCTGAAAAAAAAAACTTTTCGGATAATACGGAATGGGTGTCCCTTCGCCTCTCGCCGAGGAACTTAATTAGGTAGAATCACATATTAGGGGCCCTTTCAACAGTCACATCATCAGTGACGGAAAGGCCTCTCACTCTCATGGTAACTCTCTCCCGAACTGCTGTTTTTGTTTTGTTCCTTTTAAGTTTTCGCTTCGAGTTCCGGGAGCATATGCCTAATGGATACTTGCCTTCACACAACACAAACAATAAACCAAACGACCGTTATTTTTATACAAGCTCTCCCAAGAAAGGAAACCACGTCCTGCTTACTTGGAAATATTTCCAAAACACGAAACAAAAATGTACTTACCTGGACAGTTTCCCGCACTGCAGTAACTTCAGACCAGGCGATTGTAAACACAGCGTGCGGTTCGCGGCACAGAGCGCAGAGATAAATGATAGACGATGAATAAATCACGCTCCCTGACAAATGGCGGAGCAAAAAATAATATCGCGATAACGCGATATTTTGCTCGTTTTTCTGATCCGTTTCGTATTTCTTTTTTTTTTTTTCTTAAATCTCCTCACCGTCCTCAACCGGTGGCCACTTTCAGCGACTGCGTTAACCTGAGCGTGCTGGACGTATGACCTTAACACCCCCCCCCTCCCTCCCCCTCCCTGCCCGTCCGCCCGCCCCACCCTCCGCTCCCTGGACCGTCTCGATTATCGCCTGCGATGATCCGTCCGTCCGATGTTGGGCCTTTGTTCTGCGCTGCGCCCTGTCTCTGGGGGAAGGGCGGGGCCGCGGAGTGTATCGCGTGTACGGCTTCGTCGATCGCGCTTTTCCTTTCTGCATTTGGTGCATTGGTATACATGATACAGAATTGTATAATATATAGCTCTATATATATACATATATATATATATATACAATATACCATATTCCGTATAGTACTCAATAATGCGTGTGGTGTTATATATAATATTTAATAATATCTATACATTATATATCCATACCTATTATATACTATATACTTTTATATATATGTAATAAGATATTTATCAAATATATACTAAATAGACAACAATGGTTTTTCTCCAATAAATACATATAAAACAGTACTATATATACATATAGTATATATACTATATCTATATATTCATTATATACATAATACATATACAATACATACATACATATTACAGTATATGCATAATATTATAATGTCAATCTTCACATATCATATACTATATATATTTATATCATTCATCTCACCTACATACATACAAATAATATACATTTATAAAAAAATACACCACTCCACATCCTACACAATCATCACAACACCTTAATTACATAAAATAGCATATAATATTATATAAATATAAAATACTAGTTCACTATCTCTATTATTTTATACGATATGTATAGGGACATTCATATATAACATAGATACATACTATCTCGTTATAACTATATATAAAAATCACACATACAATATATCTAATATATATATACATATTACGTAATAGATATATATGTGTGTGTTGTGTATAACATTAACATACATACTTTACTATATGTCATATATATATATATAATATAGATATATACTATATATATATAAATATGCATATAAATTAATATCATTCCTTATATACCTCACATTACATAAACATATACATATATTATATAGCGTATCTATAAATTTAATAGATATGGTTAAATATATGCAAAATGAAATATTATCGATTTATATATGATACAATAATAATACTCTGATATATGACTATATCCGTAAGTCTTCACATATATCATAGGATAATATAATATATAACTGTGTGAGCGTTGTCTATTAAGTCAAATTCACATCATTTATACTATATATATTATATTACTACTAAAATATATTATATATCACATATAAAAATATAAAGATTGTTAGATTGGAGATATATCTCGCATTTGTAAATATAAATATAGGAAATCTAATCTCCTGTCTGTTAAATAAATGGGATCATTTAATATAAATCCATATATAAAGATTTGAGGTAGATATACTCCTAGTATATAATAGTTATATATATACTATACACAACTCACTGTGTCTGCTCTGTAAGTCAATTAGCATATTACTCTCTCGTACATATTCATATATAGTATATATATTTTATATCTATACTCTCCATGGTATACTATATATCGGTATATATTTCTAGTATAAACTATAATATAAAGGATTGATAGTGGATTTTACATACATTGTAACACTATAATATGATAGTAATATATCTTGTGTTTGTTTCCTGTGTACAGTAATCATATATACATATCATATACTAATACTATTATATATATATATATACAAATACACATGTATATATATACTACTCTGATTTATATCTATATAATACTTTATACAAAAAGCATGATAGGTGATTTATCCGTCTTGATATACTGATATGATAATATGTGCATATAGATAAAATCTGTGTGTTCTGCGAAGTAAATATAAATATATATCTATATATATATATATCACCAAAACTATATATATATAAACTATATATCATATAATATGATCTATACAGTATTCATATCATGCTACATATATAAAGTAATTCATAGGTACTAGATAGATTACTCTGATATATATATAGTATATTGTGCAAGAGTCGTGTCATCGGTTTTTTTAAACCATTATACGTGAGCGTGTATTAAAAGATATTAATTTATCTATGTTTTCATCTTTATCCTTCAACTGACTCCCCTGTAACTAATCACTTCGCTTAATTTGGACAGAATTACCAAAGACAAATTCCATAAAACACGAAACAAATGGAACACACACAAAGTCTCTAACAGAAAATCGATCCTCTAGCAGGAATGCCAACAAGCAATATGTCTTTTCATCAACCAAACGCACTCCAAACTATTTCAAACCCAGAAAACCGTCGACTACCACCTTATTATGGAGGTGGGTAAGCAAAAGGGAAAAGGTAAGTGAGAGTTGATAGTCGAGAGAGTGATGACGACTAAAAAGGGATTGAGGATAAGAGACAGAGAGTGGAAATACAAGAGGTACATAGAAAGAGTCAGAGGGGGGGGGGTGGGATATCCACAAATCATCACTTGTGCATAAATCTTACATATCTATATCTTCGTCTATCAGATCCATATATAATCTGGGCCTATCTATATCCACTATTCAATTACGTGGCTCCTGGACCCCTAGTCTGTCAGATTCTGCACTCTACCTCCCAAAGCAAACGAAAAGAAAGGAATAAAAAAAAAAACCTATTTGTTTATTTACTTACATCCTTTCTGGCTTCGTTTTACGTAAAGACACTAGCATGTCCTTCTGTCCTTCTTGCTCGTCCTTCATAGGGTTTGACACGACATGGCCCTCTTCCCTTCCTCCCTTATCGCACATCCCTCCACATTTTTATTGCGCTGCTTCCATACCATCCCCTTTCCCTCCACGTTGCCTTGTCGCTCTCACCTATATTCTGAGCTTCTCTCCTCCTCCTAATCTTCCCCTTTCCCCCCACTTGCCTTTTCCTCCACTTGCCTTTCCCTCCTTCCCTTTCCTTCCACTTAACTTTCTCTTCACTTGCCTTTCCCTCCACTTCTCCTTTCCCCTTCCTATTTGCTTCTTCCCTACATCGTTCACCTATCTCGTCTTCTCCCCACTGTACCTTTGAGGCGCCTCCCTTCCCCTTCCCTCCTTGCCTTTCGCCTCTACTTGGTTTACTCCCTCCCACGTTCATTCCCTACCTTCATTCCCCTTATCCTCTCCTTGTCATTGTCCCCTCCCCCGACAGGCTCATCGCATGCTCCCTTCCGTTCCTCCCTCCTCTCTTCACCTCTCTCACCTCGGCTCTACACCAGTGAATATCAGTCCTTCCCCCCTAACCTGTTCATCACATCCTGCGTCTCATCTCTCTCCTCGGTCGCGTCTCTCCTTTCGAGGGTGCTCTCCTCGTCTCATCGGTTCCTCATCGTTCATCTCTCTCCGTCGAGTCTCTCCACTCGCTGTACCTTTCCACTCCCATCCTCTCTTCTTCTCCGTCACTCTCATCACTCTCCCTCTTCGCTCTCTACTCTCTCTCTCTCTCTCTCCCCACTTCCCCTTCCTCCCTCACGTCCACGTCGTCCTGCTCTCCTCGTCTCTCTTCAATCTCTCTACTCCTCACTCTCTCGTTTCTCTCTCTCTCTCGCTCTCTACTCCATCTCTCTCTCCATCTCCCCCCATCTCTCACTCCTCTTCTCATCTCTCTCTTCCGATTGTCATACCTCTCGTCGCTCGTCTCGCTCTGCTCTCTTCTCTCTGATCAATCTCGTTCTCTCTCTCTCTTCCTCTCATCCTCTCTCAAGCCACGTCTTCTCTCTCATCCTCGTCTCTCGTCCTCTCTCGCCTCCACGGTCTCTCTCTCGCCTCATCTCTGGCGTGAGCGTTCGACTCTCCTCTCCGATTCCGTCTCATCTCTCTCGTCTCTCTCTCCACTCGCTGACTTCCCGTCTCTCCTCCTACCTCTTCCTCACACGTCTCTTAGCTACTACTCTTCTGATCTCTCTCTCGCACGGTCCGTCTCCTCTCTCACTCTACTCTCTCGCCTCTCTCCTCCTTCCACCTCTCCGCTCTCTCTCTCCTTCGTCCGTCATCTCTCTCCCTCTCCGCCTCCTCTTCCGGTCTCATCCTTTCACTCACGCTCTCTCCCCTCTCGCCTCCGGGCTCTCCCTCCTCGGCGACCCTCTCCATCCAACTCCACGCGTACCACTCCTCCCCCTCTCGCTCCTCCTCTCGACTCTCTCTCCCTCCTCTCACTCACCTCGTCTATCTTTCGTACCGCACTACTCTCTCGATCTCTCGTCGCTCTCTCTACCCCCTCTCTCACCGTCACATCGACTCATACACTCTGATTCTCTCCCTCTTCCTCTTCAATTCTCCATCTCGTCTCGTCCTTCTTCACTTCTCCACTCCCATACCCTCCCCCCCGCTCTCGTCACATCTCTTCTCTCTCTGTCATCCTTTGTCGCGCTCTTCTTCTTCTTTATGCCTCCTCAATCGTCAACTCCCTCGTCTCTTCTTCCTCTCTCTCCGCGTCTTCTGGTGCGTCTCTCCTTCCCACTCGCACTCTCTCTCTCTCGAACTAGCGTGCCCTCACCCGCCCCAACCTGCCTCGTCTCCGTATTTCGTGACAATACCCCCGCCCCTCCCCCTTCACCCAGTACCGGCGCTCCCTTCCGCATCCTTTCTCTCTAGCTATTATCTTCTTTCTTTCCTCCAAATTTCTCCAATGCCCCTTTCTATTGCCCATTGGTCCCCCTTTCCACGATCGACCCCTACCCAAATGCTCCACCCTCTTTCCCCCGCTATCCTAGCCCAGTGCCCTATTCGTCCCCCTTCCTTCAACCTCTACGGCTCCACTCTCCAGCACCATATGCTCCTCTCGTTTCTCCTTACCCTACCAGGCCCGTCCCCTTATCCTTTAACCCTAAGGCACTCCCCCCCCCCGTGACTCCCCTCGCCCTCATCCATTACCCTAGCCCTGCGTCTGCCCCTCGCCCAGTTTTCCTTACCCTCAAGCCCAGTAGCCTCCTCTCCTTCTCCTTACCCTAGCCCAGTGCCCCTCCCCTTTCATTATCACCCTACCCTCGTGCCTCGGCCTGCCTCCCCCTTTCCATTTACCTAGCCCAGTGCCTACTCCCTTTTCTTTACCCTAGCCATCTGCCCCCTCCTTTTCCTCTATTTTTTTTTCCCCTAGGCCCAGTCGTGCCCTCCGCTTTTCCTTTGATCCGCACTATGACGCCAGCTGCCCCTCCCCTTATCCTTTAACGATAGTCCCACCCCCCTCCCCCTCCCTTTCCTTTTTAACCCTACGCGCCAGTGCCCCGCCTCCCCTCCTTCCTTTATCCCTAGACCCCAGTGCCCCTTGCCCCCTATCTCCGTTTACCCAAGCGCCAGTTGCCCCTCTACCCTTTGCTTTACCCTAGGCCCAGGCCCCTCCCCATGTCCTTTAACTCCTAGGCCCAGTGCCCCGCGCCCCTTTCCTTTACCCTAGCTCCGAGTGCCCCCTTCCCCCTTTCCTTATACCGCTACGCCCAGATTGCCCTCCCTTTTCTTTCACTCCAGCCTACTGCCCCTCCCCTTCTCTTTCCTCTACAAAAAAGCCCCCCCCCACCAACAGGTTCTGCCCCGTCTACCGCCCCTTTAGCCTTTAAACCCTACCCAGCCCCTTCTCCTCTCTACCTATCACCCCAATGCCCAAGTGCCCCTCGTCCCCTTTCCTTTACCCATAGCCCATGTGCCTCCTACATACTTCTCTCCCAGTATCACATCCCAATTCCCTCCCCCTTCTCCTTCGACCACTGCCAATCGCCCCTCCCCCTTTTCCCATCACACAGCCCAAAATTTCCCTCCCATTTCCAGTCGCCACTACCAATGCCCCTCCCCTATCTCGATTCAACAGACCCCCTACTCTCCTCCCATCATCCCTCGCCCCGCCCCCTACCCCCACCAACTATCAATCCCCGTATCTTGGTATTTCCATCTATCGAGAACATTTCCGCTCGGCGGTCTTCCTCGCCGTCGAGTAATTTTTTCCCTCGCAGCGACACTGCTTCCCCATCACTCGAAGCTCTTCTCTGCCAAGAGCCGACTTTCCCGAGCTTGAGTACAAAATTTCTGATGAAAGGACTGAAGCACGTCCGGATTTCTTGCGGCGAGGCTCGAGTGGATCACCCGGGCCCGTCAAAGCGAGGGGACTAATACGAAGGTCTCCCTCACTCCTCCGCTCCCCTCCTCGCTCCTCCCTCCTCTCCTCTCCTCCTCCTCCTCCACCTCATGCTTCTCCTTTCCTTGTGCTCTTAATCCTCCTCTCACTTCATCTTCTCCTTCTCTTCCCCTATCCCCTTCCCTTTCTTCCTTCTCACCTTCTCCTTCTCTCCTCTCCTCTCCTCCCACCTCGCTCCTCCTGCCCTCCTCCTCTCTTCGTCTTCTACTACCTCTCCTTGTCCTCCTCCTCCGTCCATCTCTCCTTCCTTCTCCGTCCTCCTCCTCCACCTCCTCCACCTCCTCCTCTTCCTCCCTCCACCTACTGCGGCTGGACTGTCTTATTTATTATAATACAATTTTTTCTGCCGATGGTCTGTATTCATTTTTTTTCTTGATAATTTTTCTTACTTCTTACTCCTACTCCATTGACTGCTTATTTACCATAGTTTCTTTTCTACTTGTCAGTTGGTTTAATTTTATTTTCTTGATTCATTTCCTACGCTCTCCCCTATCCATGCCCCTTCCTCCCCTCCCTTGCCCCTTCCCCCCCACTCGGCCTCCCTTTGCGAAAGTAGGTCGACGAGCACTCGTTTGGTCAAATCTTTTAATGAAAATGGTCCGGTACCCTCGCCCTCCGATCATGCGGAGTGCCCAATCCTGCTCTTATATTCGGGGAAAAGGGAGCAGCGGCTCGGGTGCCTCCGGTCCCTTGCTGCGGGGGCTCTCTCCTCGACGATGTGCTTCCGTTTGGCTCCTTGTGGCTCCCTGTGGCTCTCTGTGCACGAGTCTTCTGTGGCTTCCTTTAGCTCCCTTTGGCTCCCTTTGGCTTCCTGTGGCTCCCTTTAGCTCCCTTTGACTTCCTGTGGCTCCCTTTTATGCTCTCTTCTTGGGCTATCCTGTGCGCTCCCCTTTGGCTTCCTGTGGCTCCCTTATACTCCCCATTTGCTTCCTGGGGCTCCCTGTTGAACCCCCATTTAAGTTTCCCTTTTGGCTCCTGTTTTCGTCCCCTTTGATGCCTTCCACAGCTCCCTGTTCTATCCGTGTTCCTTCTCCTTATACCCCCGCATGGTTGGTCTCCATGTGGACTTTGAATCTCCTCTCTGGGCTCTCTTGGTATCTCTGTAGCCTGCACCTGTGCTCATGTTATGATGTACCTGTCTGGATCTTGCGCACCTCTGTGGCTCCTGTGGCTTCTGATGGAGATCCTTTGTAGCCCCTGTGGCTCCCTGTGGCTTCCTGTGGATCTTAGTTAGCTTCCTAATGTGCCTCCCCTTGGTGGATTCATTATAGGCTCCCTCAGTTGGCTACCTCAGCTCCGTTTGTTGGCTTTCCCGTCTAAACTCCCCTTGTGGCATCCATGTGGCATGCCCTGTTGGCTTCCCTGTCGGCTGCCTTTGGCTCCCTGTGGCTCCGAATCACACCCATGAGCGAGGGGAGACGTTGTGCACCGAGTGATATGGTCTAGCATCTCGCTATCTGTTCTGGAGCTCTCGCCTCTCCACTCCGCTCCCCGCCCGGCGTGGCTGTTCTTGCTCCTCGCACCCATCTCTGTTTATCACTGTATTCTTGCTCCAGTCGTGTAACTTTCCATTGTATGACCTCCTTTGTCTCTACATTTACACGTCTTTACTTCACTCCCTTTCTCTCGTCCGCATCTTTTGTTTGTTTGACGCTGTTTCAGCCTGTCTCTATCCTGTCTCTCTTCCTTTCCCTCCTATCTCGTTTCTCTCTCACATTCTGTTCTCTTGCTTGATCTGTTCTCTTGTCCGTTCTTGTCTTGTCTTGTCTTCTCTCCTCATCCTCTCCTCTGCCTCTCTCTTGTCCTCCTCTCTCTCCTCTCTATCTATCTATCATCATCTAGCTCATCTCCCCCTCCCCCTCACGTCTCTCTGTCTTCTCAATCTGTCTATCTATCTATCCCTATCTATCTATCTCTCTTTTTCCCCCCCCCCCCTTTTTCCCGCACCCTCCTCCCCCTCCCACGCCCATCTCTCTCATCTCTCTCTCACTTCCTCGTCTCGTCTCATCATCTCTCTCTCTCCCTCCTCACCGCTCCGGTCTATCCCTGTCGTCTTCTCCTGCTCTGTCTCCTCTCCTGGTCTCCTCTCTCTCTCTCCTCCGTCTCATCTTCCTCTCTCTCTCGTCTGCCTTCGTCCATCTCTCCTTTCCATTCTCCTCCTTTCCCCCTCCTCTTTCTCTCTCACTCAGACTCTTCTCTACCGGACTCATCATCTCGCTCTCTACTCTCTCTCGGTCTTCGCCTCCTATCAC
Source organism: Penaeus chinensis (assembly GCF_019202785.1). Lineage (NCBI taxonomy): Eukaryota > Metazoa > Arthropoda > Malacostraca > Decapoda > Penaeidae > Penaeus > Penaeus chinensis. Next base: position 3,099,375 of record NC_061825.1, read on the forward strand.
ACATCTCTCTCTCCGATCTTCTTCCCCTCCTGCTCCCTTGCTCCTTCTAGCATGCTCGCCGGATCCGTTCTCGCGCTCATCTTCTCCCATCATCACTCGTCTCCTTCCCTCCCCCGAGGTCGTCGCGTCCATTCCTCCATATCTCTCTTCCTCACCTCCTCTCCTTCCGCTCTCCAACGCACCCCCTACCCTACTTCCCTTGCCTCCTTTCCTCTTTCCTCCTTCACTCCCCCCACCCTCTTATCCCTCGACCTCCCGCTCATCTCCCTCCCCTCCCCTCCCCGTCCCCGTCCCCTCCCCCCTGCCTCCCACTCTCTCGTAGTCACTTCTCAGTGATCTTTCGTCGTAGTGTCAATTTTTTTCTCTTCTTTCCCCTCTTATCCACTTCTCTCTCGTCTAGTCACTCTCTTCGTCTCCCCTCTCCGTCTTGTCGTACTTCCTGTCCTTTTTTTATCCCCTCCTTTTTTCCTCTTCCTTCTCTTCTCCCGCTCTATCTTATCTCCTCTTCCCGTTCTCGCCTCTCACCTTCTCTCTTCTCTCTTCACTTACCTCCGCTCACTCGGTCCTCTCTCTATCTCTCTACTCGTCCGTCCTCTCTCTCCTCTTCTCTCATCCCTTCCCCTCCCCTCCACATCTCTCCCCCGCTCCTGCTTCCGTTCCCGGTCGATCCCTCTCTGGTCTTCTCTCATCTTCTCTACGTCCAGTTCACTCTCACTTTGTCGTCCCTCGCCTCTCCCCCCCGTCGTTCCTCTCTTCAGGTCCCTCTCCATCCCTGCCCCCGTTATCTCCCTCTCTCCCCTCGTCCTCCCTGCCCTCCACCCCTCCCCTCTCCGCTTCCCTCCCTCGATCATCGCTCTCCCGTTCTCTCCCTCTCCTTCCCCCACCACTCGTCTCATCTTTGCGTGCTCTCCTATTCCTGCCTCTCTCTCTTCCCTTCCCTCCTAACTCTAATCTTCAACTCTCCTCTCTCCTCCCCTCCCCTCCCTCCCGTCTTCCCTCCCTTCTCCCTCTCACCCTCTTCACCCTCACCTTCTCCTTTTTCCTCCTCTAGTCGTCTTCCTCCCCTTCTAGTCTATAATAGTCTCTCTCTCCCCTCCCGAGCATACCCTTTCCTGCCTTCCCCTTACCCTCCTCCCTCCGTCCTCCCTCACTCCCTCCCCCTCCTCCCTCCTTTTTCTTTCCCACCCTCTCTCACTTAACCTCTCCTCTTTTTCCTCCCTCTCCAATCGTATTTAGGTTCCCTCTCTCTCTCTCCTCCCGGTCCCTCCCTTCCCCCGTCCCTCCGCCTCCCTCCCTCCCTCCTTCCTTCGCCTCCTTCCTCTCATCCATTACCTTGCCCTGTTCGCCTCCATCCTTTGTTACCCGTCCATCCACCCTTCCCCAATCCATCTATCTATCTACTCTTATCCTATCACTCTATCTAGTCAATCGCATCTATCCATCTATCCATCCATCCTCCGCGTGTATCCATGCCAACCTATCCCATACCTCCATGCTCTATCCATTTCCTCATGCCATCCATCATCATCCATGCCAAATTCATCATCCAACCAATCCCTCCATCATCGATCCATCCTTCCATCCATTCCCCATCCATTTCATTCATGTCAACCATCCTCCTTCTACTACATCTATATATCTGTTTTGTCGCTGTCACATTCATCCATCCATTCCACTCCTATCTCATTCCCATCCGGCCAGTTGCCCATGCATTCCATCCAACCATCCCATACCATCCATCCTCTCCATTCCCTTCCATCCATCCAAGCCACCCACGCCTAACACACTTCCCATCTCCTCCACCCACCCACCCACCCCCGACCATTGCATTCCCATCACCATCCATCCATCCATCCATCCATCCATGCGCCATCCAACCATTCCATCCATACTCACCTACTACCACGCCCACTACTAACCCACGCCACCCACTCACATACCTCCATCTCATGTCTGTCCTCTGTCTGTCAGTTCCCTCTCTCTCTCCTTCCTCTTTTCTCTTCTCTGTCTTTCTATTTCTATGTCTCTCATCCTCTCCCCTTCCTTTCCGCATACTGGAGTAAGAGTAGCAGGAATGGCGGAGGAGCAGATGGATGTTGCAGAACAAAGATTGCACCAGCATCCGCAGCATCAACAGCATCCGCAGCATCAACAGCATCAGCAGCATCAGCGTCGGCGACCCCCTCCGGCCATGGAAGGTGTTGTTTTTTTAAGTTGATGTGCTCGGGGCCAACACACTGCACAATGTATGAAGCCCCGGTTGCCGAGGCCCGCTTTCTGGCTTAAACACCCCCGGTGTAAAACCCTCTCGAGTTATGCGTTCGAGCCATAGCGCGAGCTCCTCAGGAATGAGGATATGCTGAACCCCTCGCCCCGAGATTATTGAGTGGATCAAGGACGGAAGGGTCTGCGGTGGGATGCGCGGCGTACTAGGGCGGAGGAGCTGGGGAGGGGTGCGGGTTTGTTTTCTTCCGCTGGTTTCGGAGGGGAGGTCGAGGGGGTTCCCTTCCTGGGTTCTGTTGGCGTTTTTATCTCGTATCGTGTCCCTGTCTGTTTCACTCTATCTATGCCAATACCAAATATCCCGTGAGTCCGATATCTACACAGCACACACACTGACACACACACACTACACACACACACAACACACACATCCTCACACACACCACACACACCCACATATATACATATATATAAATATTCTAATATTATAAATATTTGTACAATATATTACTATCTTATGTACTGTATGGATGCTATGTATGTATCGTCGTATATATGGATGTATGGGTATGATAGTACTAATAATGCAATTCTACATTTATGCGAAGCTCGGGAAATAATGATCTTAATACCCAAGGATCAATAGCGCACGCTAAATTCATGAAGATAAAAGGAATCGCCGTCTGTTTTCTGATTTATTCGAGAAATACAATCACTCACTAACGTGGCATCGTCAGATTCTCTTTTTTTCTATAACACAGGGGTTCTTCAGGGAATGAATGTGCTGTGTGTCGCTGCGTGTCGTGGTGTTGTGCGTGTGTTGGCGTGTTTGTGCGTGCGGTGCGTCGCTGGCGTTGCGTGCGCTGTGCGTCTGCGTGCGTGGCGTGCGTGGGTGTGTGTGCTGCGTGCCGTGCGTATTGCTAGCTGGTGTGTGTGTGTATGTATGGTTGTGTGTCGCGTGCGAAGGCGCGGTGCGTGCGTGCGTGTGTGTATCATGCCCCCGTGCAGTTGCGTTCGTTTGCGTGTGTGTGAGTGCTATTGGCGTGCGGTGCGTGCGTGCGTGGCGGTGGTGATCTGTGTGCGTGCTAGCGCGTGCGTTGTGCCGTGTGTGTGTCTGGCTGGTGTGGCGTGCGTGCGTGCGTGCCGTGTGTGTGTTTCGTGTCTGTGTAGAGTTATTGTGTGTGTGTTCCTGTGGCGTTTGCGAGCGTGCTCACATTTGCGTGCGTGCGTGTGTGTGGTTCGACTGTGTGTGCGTGTGTGTGCGTGCGTAGACGGTGTGCCGTGTGTGTATATGTGTGTGTGTTGTGTGCACTGCGTGCGTGCGTGCTGCGTGTGTGAACAATGTGTAGTGGGGTGGGTTGATGTGCAGTGCACCCACTCCACCATGCGAGTGTTTCTGCATCGCCTGGATTTCACTCCCTCCTGTTCATGCATCTCTTTCACTGTGCTCCTCTTCTTCTCATACTCGTATTCCACCCTCTTTTGCACCTCTTCTCCCCAGCACAGCTTCGCTGCTCGCACCGCAGTCTTCCCTCCCAGCCCTTACTCGCCTCATTACCCTGCACATTTCCTCATCTTCGCCCTATTTCTTCTAATCGCGTCCCCATGCCGTCTCCTCCTCTCTCCCTCCTCGTAATTCTCGTCCCCTACGGACTCTCTTATACTCTCGTCTCAGTGTCACCGGTCTGCTCGTCGTCTCTACTCTCTTTCTCTCTCTTATGTCCTTCCTCAATCCCCACTCTGGTTCTTCCCTGAAATGTTTATCGCGTTCATCCTATTTGCTCCTCCTGTTCTACCCTTTCGACTCACCACCTCCTGTTCCCTCTGTGGAGCTAGGCCGCTCCCTGTCCCTATCGCCTAGGCCTCTTATTTCCGCAATTACTCTTTCTCTCGGCCTCCTCCTTCCACCCCCCCTTTTCTTGTCTCTGGTCGTGACTCTTCTTCTGTTCTTGTCTTGGTTTCCTCTTGTTCTTGCTTCTTCGTTTTTCATCCTTTTCTGTGTTCTTTCTTCTGCCTCGTTTTTCTTAATCTCATTTCTCTTCTCATTTTTCTTATTTTGGTTCTTCTTTCATCTTTCTTAGTATCATACATTGTATCTTTCATTTTCTATCTCTTCTCCCTCTCTTCTCCTCTCTCTTGTCTCTCCTTCGTCCTTGCTTTTCTGTCTTCTTTTTCTCCTATCGCCCTTTTCTTTTCCTTCTTCTTTTTCCTTCCTTCCACCTTTCTTCTTTCTTCTCTCATCTCTTCCCTCCACTTTCATCTTCTTTTCTTCCTCCTTCTTCTATCTTCTTTTGTTGAACTCGTCATTATTCTCTGTCCTTATTGGACATCCTTTCAAATGTGTTCATTGTAATTATTATCTTTTCTCTCATAATTTTTTTGTTTCTTCTAATTGTTCTCTATCTTATTTCTTATTGCTACTCCTTTGATTCTATTCTGATTCTTCGAGTCGGTATCTTTGATTCTCCTCTTCCTTTTTGCGTCCTTTCCTTGTTATTCTTCCTCTTTACTCTGAGCTCTGATTCTGGGGTCCTGTCTGGTCCTGTTTCTGTCCTCTTCTTCTGTCTCTCCTGTTCGCCTCGTTCTCCTTCCCTAACTTGCTCACCGCTCTATCCCTTTCGGTCTCTCGTCTCCGTGCTCTTCTCTCTTTTCAACTCCTCTGTCTTTATAGCGGGTCTAGTCCTTCCCTCTTCCTTTCTGCTCTCCTTGTATCCTCCCTTTTCTCACTTTTCCTTGGGTTCCTCCTCCTTCATCACTCCTGCCTCTCTCCAATCTCTCTACATCCTCTCTCCCCTCACCGATCTTTCTCTTCTCTATCCTTCCTTTCGTTTTTCCCACTTCTCCCCTATCGCTGCTCTCTCGTCACTCCGCCTTTTTCCCCCTCCCTGTCTTCTCCTCTTCCACCTTCTCGCTCTTGTCGCTCCTTGTTCCACCTCACTCTCCTCATCTTTCCTCTTCCCCCCTTCTCACGTCCCTTCTCTCTTCCCTCTCCCTCTCTCTCCTCTCCCACCTTCTCCCTCTCCCCTCACTTCGCCGTTCCTTCCCCACCTCGACCCCGTCCCTCGTCCTCTCCCCTTCGCGTCCCTCTCGCTTTCTCCTCCTTACCCGTTACCCTCCCCCTCGCCTCTTTCCTCCCCTCATCTTTCCCTCTCCTTTCTCTCACTCGTCTCCTTCCTTCCTACTTCCCTGTCCCCCCGCCGCTCCCTCCTCACCTCTCCCTCGTCATTTCCTCCTCTCCCTCCCTCTCCCTTAATTCCTCATCCCCTCTCCCTCGGATCCCTCCGTCCTTCTCGCGCACAGTTTATCTCCGCATTGTTTTTCTCTGACCTCGTTCTCCTTCCTAATTAATTACCATCTCGTTCTTTGACCGCATTCCCCCTTCCGCCATTGCTTTTCTATCCGTCATCCTCCATTGTCAACGTGAGTTCTCTTATCTGCCTTGACATCTCTAAACATCGAGCCCTATCGATCCTTGTATTCTCAAAAGTTCGGCGTGAGTTTGGCGTTGAAGGATTCGATTGTTTACTGCGTCAGCTTCTCTTTTACGTGTTTCTCGTTTTACTGTAGAGCGTATTTCCTCTTTATGTATAACATTCTTCACATTTAGGTATTCAATATTGTTTTATTGGTATGGTCCCATGTACTGTTTCGTGTCAAACAAACTTTCTCCTGTCATCTCACTCTCTTACAGATTTTATAAAATGTTAAGTATTACTTCTTTCCACTGTTTATACTATATTAGTCATACTGCACTACTTTTATTACATTCCGGTCTGTACACTACCGCAGTATGTGATATTCTACTGGGTGTGCTCATGTGAATAATCCATTCGGATTATAGTGATAATTGTCAGTAATTGTTTGGTATCAAGGTGCAACTGCTTATCCTTAAAGAACATATACTCTGCACGATAATAATGCGCAATATTGCACGTACCTACGGTATTAGTACATTTGTGATAGTAATCTGGATCTTAATTACACTCGGGATCGATATAACTGTCTGTCGTGATTATTTTTTGTATAGATATATTCCTTAAAGCTAAGCTTTTTCAATCTTTAAATAAGGACTAATTTGAAATGGACACGGAATACATTTGCCAGTATGGCAGTTCCATAAAACATTAAAAAGTGAGTCCATATTTAGACTTATCTCTTTTACACTTTTCTTCTTGCCTTATGGCCATATTCTCTGTTTCTTTCTCCTTTCTCTTTTCCCCACCCTGATTATCCATTTCATTACCCATTTCCCCCATCTCGATCTTGCAATGCCTTTCGTTACTCTCCATTTTCCCTCATACAATGGAGTCTGGAGCTCTCTGCAGGATCCGCGTCCATCATCCTGTCCGCCGCTAAATGGAATCCTTCTCAATTCAGGTCAATCAACATACGAGATCGCGCAGAATCCGCTAACAAGCCTCGTAAGCCAACTCCTAAAACCTTCGAATCTTTTCCGCAAGACAATCCTCGATGTGACGCTTTGTCACGAGGATCCGACAAATGCAGAAGTCCTTCGCCACCTCGGGGGGGACAAACCTCGCGTCCAGGTGGTCAGAGAACTGTATTCTTCAAACAAGGCTTACGTACCGATCTCCTTTCTCGCTTTGATAGCCCGGGGGGGGTTTTTTTCTTGATACGCAGCGCTGCACGTTTTCCCCCCGGCGGGAACAGTACTACTAAAACAAACGGCACGTACGCGCGGTGTGAACATACCGAAGGGAATAACAGCAGAAAAGGTGAGGAGCTTTAGTAAAATACCTTTGTGGCAAAGCGGTCCCCCCACGCAATCGCTACTCCCGAGAGAAGCGGTCTTGGTCCAATTCCAAATCCGGATAGCACAGGAACACATTTTGGAGCAGCACTTCTGGACTCCCGAATCCGGATCATTTGACGCCCAGCCGAGCGCCGTTGACAGTACTCCCCGACGGCCCCTGCGTTTTTCCCCCTGCAGTTTTCGCTTTCCGCCCCCACTCTCATGCTCGCCCCCCTCCCTCTCACCCCCGCCCCTTCCCCAACTTTTCACATCGCTTGGGAGACCACTGTCGCCCGAGCGGGTCAACCATCCACCATCCCTTCGCGGATCGAGAACACCCGAACTGGA
>NC_061825.1:3121698-3131698 GCF_019202785.1 Penaeus chinensis
GCTTTCCATTCCAGGGTGAATGTATAACGTCCACGTTTTAAGCTCTTGAAACAATAGAATCATTTACTTTGTCTCTACATTATATAATGTTTAACACTTTTTTCTTTTTTTTATTCTTTAATGTATACGATTTGATATGACATTTATACTATATATATATATATATATATATATATATATATATATATATATATATATATTTATACAAGATGATGAAGTACGAGTTAAACTTCTCTCCGTTGCAGCATCGTGCTCATTGTTGCAAGCACATTATTCTTTAAGGTGGTTTCCGTGGATTAATCTCGTCGCTTGACAGTGTCCAAGCCAGCCAGGGTGGGCGCTGAGCTTTTAACTGTGGCGAATTCATCAACTGTCAGGCTTGAACTGTACTTGAAGGAGGAGGGTGAGGGTGTATGTATGGCAGCACACACTTAGACACGCGTACGATTGCAAGCATTTGTGTGAATGGATATACATAAACTCATATGTGTATCTATTGCTCGTGTATAAACAGACAGGCGCGCGAGGGTGGGCGCACACGCATACACATTCACACTTACACTCATTCTCACTCTCATTCTCACACTCACACTTACTCTCACTCTCACTCTCACTCTCACTCTCACTCTCACTCTTACTCTCACTCTCACTCTTACTCACTCACTCACTCACTCACTCACTCACTCACTCACTCACTCACTCACTCACACTCACTCACTCACTCACTCACTCACTCACTCACTCACTCACTCACTCACTCACTCACTCACTCACACACACACACACACACACACACTTGTGGTAGGCGTAATCGATTACTTGTTATTGCCCGGGTATTTGGGTGGTAGGAAAGGGGAGGGAGGAGGGAAAGGGCGACGGTAATCGTTTCAACACACACTCGCTTACTCATGCACTCACTCACTCACTCACTCACTCACTCACTCACTCACTCACTCACTCACTCACTCACGCACTCACGCACTCACGCACGCACTCACTCACTCACTCACTCACTCACTCACTCACTCACTCACTCACTCACTCACTCACTCACTCACTCACTCACACACACACACACACACACACACACACACAACTACACCCTACAAACAATAAACAGCAGCAATCGTTCACCAACAAACAAACACAAACTCAGACGAGGCAAACACAACCACACATAAACCTACCAGTGTGTTTGCACCATGCATCGCCCTCGTGTTCAAGGAGGACCTCCACCAAATGAGCTCTGCATGTTGCATCTGCACCTCCACGCTGACGAGGGCGGGCCATGAGGGCGGGCCATGAGGGCGGGGCCATGAGGGCGGGGCCATGAGGGCGGGCCATGAGGGCGGCCGGAGGAGAATTACATGTTTACCTTCCTTAGGCGTCAGCTGGGGACACCTAAAGGCTGATGGGTGGTGGGGTGCGTGGGGTGGGGGGTGGGGGTTGGGTAGGGGGTGGTGGTGGAGGAGGAAAAGGAAGAAGAGGAAGAGGAAGAAGAAGAAGAAGGACAAGAAGGATAAGAAGAAGAACAAGAAGGATAAGAAGAACAATAGGAAGAGGAAGAAGAGGAAGAGGAAAAGGAAGAGGAAGAGGAAGAGGAAGAAGAAGAAGAAGAAGAAGAAGAAGAAGAAGAAGAAGAAGAAGAAGAAGAAGAAGAAGAAGAGAAGAAGAAGAAGAAGAAGAAGAGGCAGAGGAGGAAGAAGATGGGGAAGATAAAGGAAGGGGGAGGAGGTGGGGGTTGGAAAAGAATGGTGGGTGATTTAGTGTATGTGATTTTAGTAAGGCAGTGGACTTAAATAAAAACAAAAAAAAGGGAATAATGATAATAAATGAAGTGCCGTGCGTTTCTAATTTGATATAATTGAAAATTGAGTATGTTATTAGATAGAATAATTATTTTATAATTGTGTAGGACGCGTCATTATCGATCGTAGATTATCATCATTGAAACAATTAATTAATTCACTGAAGGAAGCATAAAGTAAAGGCAAGAATGATGATGATAATAATACTGATTACAAGAGCGACGATCATAATGATAAAGGTAATGAAGATACTACTATTAATAAGGATAATGACAGTAATGATGTTAATGATAACAGGGATAATGATAATAGCATCAGTAACAAGAAATACTTCTACTAATAAGGAAAACAATAATAATGATAATAATGACCCTAATAGTAAAGATTTTAAACCCCTCCTATGTAAAAAAAGTGCCATAATGGCCCTTAACATCAATTTCAACTTTCCTCTTCCTCCCTCCGTCCCTCCCCCACCCCACCCCCAGGCCGTCCTCCCCCCCCCCCTCATTTCCCATCGTCATCACTATCGAGATTATCACCATCATCAAAATTAGAAGATGAAAAGATCTGGTCGCGCGGAACCCTAGAGGGAAAACTCAACTTCCTCTCAACTTCACCTTAGTCCGCTAATGAAGTTACAGAAGTTGAACCTTTCAGTCGTGGACGGGCGGAAGCCGGGTGGGGGGTGGGGGGGTGGGGGTGGAGGGGTGGGGAGAGGAGGCAGTTGTCAGCGAATCCGTCTCGAAAAAGTTTGGAGAACAAGTATTTGCCGCGGTCTCTCAACGAGCTTATAAGATCCCAGGCCGACTATCAAATCTTTCATAAAGTTTTTTTTTTTTTTTTTTTTTTTTTTTTTTTTTTTTTTTTGTCTTTTGTCTTTTATCTTTCATTCTCTGATTTTGGTTTTCTTCTGTTTCTTTTTTTTCCCTGATTTTTTTCTTCTTCTCTTTCTTTCTTTCCATTTCCTTTCTTATTTTTTGTCTTAATTTTCTTTCTTTCCCTTTTTCGGTTTTTATTTTTTATTTTTTATTTCTTTATTTCATTTTCTGATTTCTATCTATCTTTCTTTCTTTCTTTTTTTAAATCTTTCTGTTTTTGTTTCTTCTTTTTCTTTCTTTGCCTTTCTGACTATTTATCTTTCTTCCATTCTTTCTTTTTTATCTTTCTTTTCCTTCGCTCTCCTCGAAGTTCTTTATAGCATAAGATGTCTTGTTCGAGTTGAGAATATTTACACTAAAATTAGGGGTTTTATTTTCTATTTTCTTCCTCTTGCTTTTATTGTGTTTACGTTATTCTTCACCAAGTCGTGTCTCCTCTTTTTCTTGTTATTGTCATTCTCTCTTGTTATTGTCATTCTCTCTTTCTTGTTATTATTATTTTATCACCCATACGGTCAGTTATTCTGTTTTACTTCCTACTCCGTTTTCTTTCCATTCACTGTTTGTGGGATTTCGTTCTAAAGTCATTGAATATTTCGATTTTTAAGTTTCCAGATATTATTTTTTAATTATTATCATTATTGATATTCATTAATGCTTATGATATTCATGAGATGTCTTTCCTTCTTTTCATATGTGCGTTAGTCCTTGAATTATTTTATGACTAAACTATCTTCATTATTTTCAGATAGTATGTTTTCGACCAATTAAAACCGACGGGCACGGCATGTACCTAGAAATGTCATGCTCACTGTGAGTTCGCTTTATTAATTGTTTTTACACATAGATGGCTCCACTTGTACAGAGTTATCAATGAGCCAATTATGAGTACTGCTTGTCTCATTTGTTTACCCCTTTTCCTCGATTTTCGAAAATATTTAATGTTATCTTATATTACTGTTACTAATGTCAATAACATTATAGTCATTATAATGTCTGAAATAAAAATAGCACCATCGATATTGATAGCATTAGGGAAAATAAAAAATCCCACAAATTCAAGGAAAGGTGAAATCAGGTAAGGTCACAAGGTCTACTAATTGACTTCTTCGTGGCTTAAGCATCTAAGCCATTTCACCAAAGATTCTAAAATTTTCCCTGCGACATCAGTAACTTTTTTAAACGTAGCCCCTTATATTATAAGTAACCCATTTTTAATACTATTTTTGCTCTCGACCAGAATTAATACCACCATAAGAAAAGCCACATAACCCATGTGATCGTTGTCATTATCAGTAACCCTACCACCATTATAATGACCAAGGTTTGCTCTATTCATATCACTCCTAGAACAAATATTAAAAGAAAAACCTGAATGATATAGGAGTTTAAACAAACAAAACTTTCTTCATAAAAAGTCAAAGAGTTCCATGGCATATTGGCTGCGGCCGGAGGCGATCTAGGGCCGCCAAATATTACCCTTTTTTCCCTTTGGGGCGGTAGGGTGTGGGGGTGGGTGGGTGGGTGGGTGGGGGGAAGGAAGGTAAAAATATCCCTTCTCGTCGCTAATTAGTACAGGTACTTAAAAAAATGGGCTTCATTTGGTCTGCTTTGAATACTGAAGAGCTGTTATTGATCTGGTTTTACCTTTAATTAGGTCTGACAACGGGAATCGTTGAGGCTAAAGTTTCGAAGGTGAGACGTGTGTGCCTTGGATACACACACACGCACACGCACGCAAGCACACGCACGTGAACACACACTGTAACGGTAATAGAATTATTTACAGATGCATTATGGAAGAGGAATATTCTTCTCCGCCTAAAAGCAATTGCAAGAAAATACCAAGTAGATCCCTGCCTCCTTGCACCCCTCCCCCTCCTGGTACATAGCCTCTCCCCCTCCCCCTGACCGTACCTCCCCCCCCCCCCCCTCGGGTCGCCCCTCCGTCCTCCCTCCCTCCCTCTACGCTTGCAACCCCCCCCCCCCCCTCGGGTCTCACTCCCTCCTCTCCCCATCCTCAATGCTCACTCCCTCCCCCCTCCCCCATGCTTGCAGCCTCCCCCTCCCCCCAATGCTCACGCCCCCCTCCTTTCCCCCCATGGTCGCACACGCCTCCCCCCAATATTCGAACCCCCTCCCTCTCCCCAATGATCCCGACCTCCTCCTCCCCCCCTCCCCAACGCTTCCAACCTCCCCCTCCCCCCCTATTTACGACCTCCCCCCCTCCCCAACGCTTCCAACCTCCCCCTCGCCCCCTTCTTACGACCTCCCCCCCTCCCCAACGCTTCCAACCTCCACCTCCCCCCCCCTGCTCACGACCTCCCCCCCCTCCTCCCTCCCCCTCGTGTTTCCACCCTTATGGTTCCAGAGATGCACTTACCTCCGAGGGCGCCACTTGAAGGCTTCGGGAAGAGTATTTGTGTCTCCATTTGAGGTGAAGGGGGGAGGGGGAGGTGGGAAAGGGGGGGGGGGGGTGGAGGAGGAGTAGGGGAGAAAGATAAGCAAGGGAGAAAGAAGGAGGGAAGGGAGGAAGAGAGGGAGAATAAGTAGCTGTGTCTCCATTTGAGGTGAAGGGGGGGTGAAGGGGGAGAAGGGGGGGAGGAGGAGAAGTAGGGGAGAAAGATAAGCAAGGGAGTAAAAGGAAGGAAAAACAGTAGGGAGAAGAGAGGAATGAGTAAGGAAACGAGGAGAGAAGGAGAGAAAGAGAGAGGGGAAAGAATAAAGGAGGAGAAGAAGTAAAAAGAAAGTAACGAAGAGAAAGATGTCAAAGAAAGAAAAAAGAATTAGCCAAATCAACCGAGAGCCACCCCCCCCCTTCCCTCTCCCCCCTCCACCCCTCCACCCTTCCACCCCTCCTCCTCCTCTTTCTCCTCCACAAACACACGAACACATTTACTTTACAACAAGCAACAAGATTAAATTCATGACGTAGAGCACTGCCAACGCACCCTTAAGGAAAAGAGGGGAGATAAAATTCCCTGTTCATGACGCTGATGGAGACGAAGCCGAAGTCAGTGGAATAAAAAACGAATTTTCCTCCGAACGTTGAGGAAGGGATGGAGGAATTGGCCGGGGGAAGGAGAGGGGGGAGGAGGAGGAGGAGGAAAAACGGCCGAATACGGGGATGAATGGGGAATGGGAAGAAATGGGGGAGAGAGAGAGAGAGAGAGAGAGAGAGAGAGAGAGAGAGAGAGAGAGAGAGAGAGAGAGAGAGAGAGAAGGAATGGATAAGGGAGGAAATAAAGCGAGAAGAATATATTCCTTGAGTGAGGATTTGTGTAGATGGCTATCTGTCTGTGTGATTCTGTCTCTCTCTCTCTCTCTCTCTCTCTCTCTCTCTCTCTCTCTCTCTCTCTCTCTCTCTCTCTCTCTCTCTCTCTCTCTCTCTCTTCCTCTCTCTTCCTCTCTCTTCCTCTCTCTTCCTCTCTCTTCCTCTCTCTCTCTCTCTCTCTCTCTTCTCTCTCTCTCTCTCTCTCTCTCTCTCTCTCTCTCTCTCTCTCTCTCTTCCTCTCTCTTCCTCTCTCTCTCTCTCTCTCTCTCTCTCTCTCTCTCTCTCTCTCTCTCTCTCTCTCTCTCTCTCTCTCTCTCTCTCTCTCTCTCTCTCTCTCTCTCTCTCTCTCTCTCTCTCTCTCTCTCTCTCTCTCTCTCTCTCTCTCTCTCTCTCTCTCTTCTTTCCTTTCCTTTCCTTTCCTTTTGCCTTTTTCTTTTCCTTTCCTTTCGTTCAGTCTACCTATTTGTCTATCTGTTTTTTTCTCCTTATCTGTCTGTGCCCCCTCTCCCCTTCTATCTGTCTAACAATGTTTTTTTCTGCCTGTTTGTCTGTGTCTGTCTGTTTGTCTCTCCGTTTTTCTGTCTAACTGTAAGTGTGTGTGTGGTAGTGCGTGAGAGTGAGATCAAGGGTGCCAGAGTGCGAAAGTGAAAGTGTGAGAATGAGAGACTGTGAGTGTATGTATGTGCTTGTGTGTACAAAGGAAGGAGGAGAGAGAAAGCAAGAGAGGAGGCAAGAGAGGAGGCAAGAGGAGAGAGAAAGCGAGAGAGGAGGCAAGAGGAGAGAGGAAGCGAGAGAGGAGGCAAGAGGAGAGAGAAAGCGAGAGAGGAGGCAAGAGGAGAGAGAAAGCGAGAGAGGAGGCAAGAGGAGAGAGGAAGCGAGAGAGGAGGCAAGAGGAGAGAGAAAGCGAGAGAGGAGGCAAGAGGAAAGAGAAAGCGAGAGAGGAGGCAAGAGGAGAGAGAAAGCGAGAAAGGAGGCAAGAGGAGAGAGGAGGCAAGAGGAAAGAGAAAGCGAGAGAGGAGGCAAGAGGAGAGAGAAAGCGAGAGAGGAAGCAAGAGGAGAGAGGAAGCGAGAGAGGAGGCAAGAGGAGAGAGAAAGCGAGAGAGGAGGCAAGAGGAAAGAGAAAGCGAGAGAGGAGGCAAGAGGAGAGAGAAAGCGAGAGAGGAAGCAAGAGGAGAGAGGAAGCGAGAGAGGAGGCAAGAGGAGAGAGAAAGCGAGAAAGGAGGCAAGAGGAGAGAGAAAGCGAGAAAGGAGGCAAGAGGAAAGAGAAAGCGAGAGAGGAGGCAAGAGGAGAGAGAAAGCGAGAAAGGAGGCAAGAGGAGAGAGAAAGCGAGAGAGGAGGCAAGAGGAGAGAGAAAGCGAGAAAGGAGGCAAGAGGAGAGAGAAAGCGAGAGAGGAGGCAAGAGGAAAGAGAAAGCGAGAGAGGAGGCAAGAGGAGAGAGAAAGCGAGAAAGGAGGCAAGAGGAGAGAGAAAGCGAGAAAGGAGGCAAGAGGAGAAGAGAAAGCGAGAGAGGAGGCAAGAGGAGAGAGAAAGCGAGAGAGGAGGCAAGAGGAGAGAGAAAGCGAGAGAGGAGGCAAGAGGAGAGAGAAAGCGAGAGAGGAGGCAAGAGGAAAGAGAAAGCGAGAGAGGAGGCAAGAGGAGAGAGAAAGCGAGAGAGGAGGCAAGAGGAGAAGAGAAAGCGAGAAAGGAGGCAAGAGGAAAGAGAAAGCGAGAGAGGAGGCAAGAGGAGAGAGAAAGCGAGAGAGGAGGCAAGAGGAGAGAGAAAGCGAGAGAGGAGGCAAGAGGAAAGAGAAAGCGAGAGAGGAGGCAAGAGGAGAGAGAAAGCGAGAAAGGAGGCAAGAGGAGAGAGAAAGCGAGAGAGGAGGCAAGAGGAGAGAGAAAGCGAGAGAGGAGGCAAGAGGAAAGAGAAAGCGAGAGAGGAGGCAAGAGGAAAGAGAAAGCGAGAGAGGAGGCAAGAGGAGAGAGAAAGCGAGAAAGGAGGCAAGAGGAGAGAGAAAGCGAGAGAGGAGGCAAGAGGAGAGAGAAAGCGAGAGAGGAGGCAAGAGGAGAGAGAAAGCGAGAGAGGAGGCAAGAGGAAAGAGAAAGCGAGAGAGGAGGCAAGAGGAGAGAGAAAGCGAGAAAGGAGGCAAGAGGATAAAACGAAGGGAGCAGAAAGGAATTTTTAAGAAAATCGTTATGTTCTGAAGATTGTAGTAAATTTTTTTCACTTCCGTCAAAAGCCTCCTATGAAGAGTTTAGATATATAAATATTTTGTATTTCCTTTCTCGTTCTTTGCTTTAGAATGAAAGCAGCTTCCCTCTTGAAAGACTGCGAAATATGGAATGTATAAGATTTCTTCTAAATTGCCTCTAAATCTAAGGAAAGGGGGTAGTTTAGTGTCTAGAGCATCCTGATCATTTTATTTCTGACCAACTTTCCACTTATTTTGGAATTTTGGTTCGGAAGTAGTAAAAAAAAAAAGAAAATCTTTCATTATGACCATCGAACTCTTGTGACCAATTCCACCATTTATTCGATTATTCTCAGTCTTTAATTACGGTTACATGGTAGCTTGTTTTACGGTTTGATTGTTAAAATATCGTGCATGTAAAAGTAACCCGTTGCAAATTAGGTTTTACTTTAGTTACCCCTTCCGCAAAAAAAAAAGTCGGGGAAAAAAGAAAACGGAACGAGTGAAGAAAACGAATAAATATAGTGTTCCATTTTCTCCGCTGCTGTGAAACGCATGAACACTCTATTCACTATATTTTCTCTTTTATTGCATTTTCTTCTCCGCATCCCGTTTCCTTTTCGCCGCTTCATAATTCTGTCGAACACAGGGCCCGTAGGTGGGGGAAAAAGGGAGGAAGGGAGGGGGATCGAAAGTGAGGATGAAGAGTGAGAGTGAGTGAGGGTGAGAGTGAGTGAGGGTGAGGGTGAGGATGAGGGTGAGGGTGAGGGTGAGTGAGTGAGTGAGGGTGAAGAGTTAGAGTGGGAGTAAGAGTAAGAGTAAGAGTGAGAGTAAGAGTGAGAGTGAGAGAGGAGACAGGGACAAAATAAGAGAGAGAGAAAGAGAAAGAGAGAGAGAAGAAAGATAAAGAGAAAGAGAAAGAGAAAGAGAAAGAGAAAAAGAGAGAGAGAGAGAGATTGACATTCATCCACACACACACACACACACACACACACACAAACAAATCCTTTTCCTCTGAGGCCCTAACATCTATACCATTTGTTGCCGTTTTACCCCCCCCTTTAGCCATTGTTCGAAGATCCCATACTGCTGCAATAGCTCTGCAATTAACGCAACCGCCAGAGGACGCAGACCTAAGTCCCATAACCCTAATTCTTATATACGAAAGGCTTCTGATTCTGCTCATAATGCAACTGCAGGATCAAACCCCTTATTGTTTCTTAGGAATGGGATTAAATGCCTTTTCTCTGAAGCGAATACGTGCTGCTCATAACACTAGAATGGTTTATGTAACCTGATAATGCGTTCGTGTTATGATTCGCGTAATTATTATGAAAAACAACGTGCTTTGGGTCGATTATCCGATTATTATCCGATTACTAACTTATTCGCTGGAAAAAAAGTAGGCGTAGATCAGCTATATTTTTTTTTTATTATTATTTTTTGTACATGTACTTTCCTGGGATTTCTGGTTCGGATGAAATGGTTTTGTGAGCTGATGATTAGCATGTTATTTTTCTAAACCTTTGGTTGTCTGTCTGTCAGTCTGTCTGTGTCCATGTATGTCTGTCTACATAGATCTGCTTATGTATGAGTATCTACATCTATCGGTTCGTCTCTCTCTCTCTCTCTCTCTCTCTCTCTCTCTCTCTCTCTCTCTCTCTCTCTCTCTCTCTCTCTCTCTCTCTCTCTCTCTCTCTCTCTCTCTATCTCTCTTTCTCTCTCTCTTTCTCTCTCTCTCCCTCTCCCTCTCCCCCTCCCTCTCCCTCTCCCTCCTCCCTTCCTCTCCCTCCTCCCTCCCTCTCCCTCTCCCTCCTCCCTCCCTCTCCCTCTCCCTCTCCCTGTCTTTTTCTCCCCCCTCCCCTACCTAT
>NC_061825.1:3141698-3146698 GCF_019202785.1 Penaeus chinensis
ACAGAGAATCTCAGGAAAACACATCATAACCTTCTTTCAAAGTCCTGCTTCAGCATCAACTTCTCAATCGCACTTGCATGACTTCGCACATGAAATGGAAGCCGAGATTGAAAACGTAAGAAGTCTACGGGATCCAGACATATGGTTTCACTTACTCTGAGCCAACTGGATGAAAGGGGCTTCTCTCGGACCGGGATGAAAATGTATTATTCATCAGTTGAAATTTTAACATTATTATTACTACCAATTTTATGTTTCATTGTTATTATAGAATATTAGTAATGCTGATGATAATTATAATAATAATGCTAATGACGGATGATAATGATGATGATAATGATAATTACAATAATGACAATGATGATGATAATGACATTGATAATAACTGTAAAAATGATGATCATCGTCATTTTCATCGATAATCAATGTTGTTGCTGTTATTACTACCATCATTATGAATATGGTTACAGTGAACTTGTTATTCAACAAAGATATGAATCATAAATGACATCGCCGTGACTTGGATAGCAGGAAGCTGACCGCCATGGTGTTCATTTTCTCATCCAGCGTCTATTGTTTTCCATGGAGCACTCGCTCGGTGGAGGTTCAGCTTCATCTGCGTGCACCTTCATTTCGTTGGAAGTTTTGTGGTGACAGACGTCTGCTCGGTGCTCGCTGATTCTGGCGCTGATACCGCGCAACCGCTATGAGCTTTGTCGTTCTCGCTGTGTGGTATGTTGTATATATTGCCGCACCATTTATTTTTATTCATATAATTTTTGTTTTTACCGGATGTACTCTCGATATTAAATGCATTGGGAAATACATACAGAGTACACACAAGTACATGTGTATGTATTGAACACATACACACACACAAAGAAAGAAAGAAAGAAAGATAGAAAGAGAGAAAGAAAGAAAGAAAAAAAGAAAGACAGAAAGAAAGAAAGAAAGAAAGAAAGAAAGAAAGAAAGAAAGAAAGAAAGAAAGAAAGAAAGAAAGAAAGAAAGAAAGAAAGAAAGAAAGAAAGAAAGAAAGAAAGAAAGAAAGAAAGAAAGAAAGAAAGAAAGAAAGAAAGAAGAAAGAAAGAAAGAAAGAAAGAAAGAAAGAAAGAAAGAAAGAAAGAAAGAAAGAAAGAAAGAAAGAAAGAAAGAAAGAAAGAAAGAAAGAAAGAAAGAAAGAAAGAAAGAAAGAAAGAAAGAAAGAAAGAAAGAAAGAAAGAAAGAAAGAAAGAAAGAAAGAAAGAAAGAAAGAAAGAAAGAAAGAAAGACAGAAAGAGAGAAAGAAAGAAAGAAAGAAAGAAAGAAAAAAGTGTGTAAATATTTGCGCACGTATGCATAAGAACTGAAAAGTACTCTCCATTACGATCCCGGAATGATGCAGACATTTCTACCCGGCGGTGGAGTCTTCCTTTAAGAAAAGTATATTGACTTTATCGAGTTCTATCTGAGAAAGTTTACGTAATCCGATTTAATTCGACTTAGTCCAGGCTAAATTTAAACTGATGAAGTCGTTACGCCTTCAGACCTTTCCGTTTCCCTGCTACACGCACCCGCTACTAGACTTGTATTCGCACAAACTTTGGAAATGAGAAAGATAATGAGAAAGAAGAAACTCGGGGTGTGGGAGGGAAGCGATAAGATACACATGGCGGCGAGGAGAGAGGTAAAAAGGGAAGGAGGCAAAGGGAGATAAGAAAGAAAAAAGGAGAAGGTGAGATAAAATTGAGACACAGGGAGACGCGGAGGGAGAATAGGGAGAATAGGATAAAGGATAAAGGGAGAGGAAGAAGGGAGAGAGGGAAATACGTAAATAGATCAAGAAAAAGAGGAGAGTGTGAGAGATAGATAGATAGATGGAGATAGATAGATAGAGAGATAGATAGATAGATAGATAGATAGATAGATAGAGAGAGAGAGAGAGAGAGAGAGAGAGAGAGAGAGAGTGAGTGAGGAAGGGAGAAAGGGAAATACGTAAATAGATCAAATAAAAGAAGAGAATGTGAGAGATAAAAAGAGAGTGAGAGTGAGAGTGAGAAAGAACGAAAGAAAGGGAGAGAGAGGGAAAAAAGGAAGCAAATCGTCTTCACTAGAAAAAAGCGTGGACGCTCAGTCGTAGAGAACAAAAGCTCCAGCGGATAGAAGAAATATACACAAAATGACTTTGTTTCTCCGAATATGACCAGGTAACCCAAACGGAGGCAACTTTTCTGAACTTTGCTTAGGAGAAGATACGCAGCCAAACGTTTTTTTTTTTTTTTTTTTTTTTTTTTTTTCTAAAGCCTTCCCTCCAAAAGGCTATCCTGATCCTAAATCTTATTTCGGTTCACAGCCTTCTGGTAGAGGACGGTAAGGGTCATCTTTGCTTTCGTCGCCCGAGCGTGGGGAGGCATCTTCTGCCCTCCGGCGCTGATGGACAAGGCAGTTCTTGGATCTAGCGTGAAAATGGAAGCTGTCGTCTAACTGTTTTTATCATCCGCACATGACAAAGACAGAAAGTGTTTTCCCGTCTACATGAAAACAGAAATGGCCGTAGTGGAGGCGGCGCGCATTCCGTTGAGAATTCTTCATCGGTTGCGAGAGCACAAGCTATGAGAAAGTGGCTGGCAGGAGAGGCGTGGGGGCGAGGGGGGGGGGGGGGGGAGGCAAGGGTAAGGCGAAAGAGGGAAAGGAAGAGGGAGACAAGGGTAAGGCGAGAGAGGGAAAGGAAGAGGGAGACAAGGGTAAGGCGAGAGAGGGAAAGGAAGAGGGAGACAAGGGTAAGGCGAGAGAGGGGAAGGAAGAGGGAGACAAGGGTAAGGCGAGAGAAGGGAAGGAAGAGGGAGGCAAGGGTAAGGCGAGAGAGGGGAAGGAAGAGGGAGACAAGGGTAAGGCGAGAGAGGGAAGGAAGAGGGAGACAAGGGTAAGGCGAGAGAGGGGAAGGAAGAGGGAGACAAGGGTAAGGCGAGAGAGGGGAAGGGAAGAGGGAGACAAGGGTAAGGCGAGAGAGGGGAAGGGAGAGGGAGACAAGGGTAAGGCGAGAGAGGGAAAGGAAGAGGGAGACAAGGGTAAGGCGAGAGAGGGAAAGGAAGAGGGAGACAAGGGTAAGGCGAGAGAGGGAAGGGAAGAGGGAGACAAGGGTAAGGCGAGAGAGGGGAAGGGAGAGGGAGACAAGGGTAAGGCGAGAGAGGGGAAGGGAGAGGGAGACAAGGGTAAGGCGAGAGAGGGAAAGGAAGAGGGAGACAAGGGTAAGGCGAGAGAGGGAAAGGAAGAGGGAGACAAGGGTAAGGCGAGAGAGGGGAAGGGAGAGGGAGACAAGGGTAAGGCGAGAGAGGGGAAGGAAGAGGGAGACAAGGGTAAGGCGAGAGAGGGGAAGGAAGAGGGAGACAAGGGTAAGGCGAGAGAGGGGAAGGAAGAGGGAGACAAGGGTAAGGCGAGAGAGGGGAAGGAAGAGGGAGACAAGGGTAAGGCGAGAGAGGGGAAGGAAGAGGGAGACAAGGGTAAGGCGAGAGAGGAGAAGGAAGAGGGAGACAAGGGTAAGGCGAGAGAGGGGAAGGAAGAGGGAGACAAGGGTAAGGCGAGAGAGGGAAGGGAAGAGGGAGACAAGGGTAAGGCGAGAGAGGGGAAGGAAGAGGGAGACAAGGGTAAGGCGAGAGAGGGAAAGGAAGAGGGAGACAAGGGTAAGGCGAGAGAGGGAAAGGAAGAGGGAGACAAGGGTAAGGCGAGAGAGGGGAAGGGAGAGGGAGACAAGGGTAAGGCGAGAGAGGGGAAGGAAGAGGGAGACAAGGGTAAGGCGAGAGAGGGGAAGGGAGAGGGAGACAAGGGTAAGGCGAGAGAGGGGAAGGGAGAGGGAGACAAGGGTAAGGCGAGAGAGGGGAAGGAAGAGGGAGACAAGGGTAAGGCGAGAGAGGGGAAGGGAGAGGGAGACAAGGGTAAGGCGAGAGAGGAGAAGGAAGAGGGAGACAAGGGTAAGGCGAGAGAGGGGAAGGAAGAGGGAGACAAGGGT
Organism: Penaeus chinensis; assembly: GCF_019202785.1. Taxonomy (NCBI): domain Eukaryota; kingdom Metazoa; phylum Arthropoda; class Malacostraca; order Decapoda; family Penaeidae; genus Penaeus; species Penaeus chinensis. Next base: position 3,145,683 of record NC_061825.1, read on the forward strand.
AAGGCGAGAGAGGAGAAGGAAGAGGGAGACAAGGGTAAGGCGAGAGAGGGGAAGGAAGAGGGAGACAAGGGTAAGGCGAGGGAGGGAAAGGAAGAGGGAGACAAGGGTAAGGCGAGGGAGGAAGTGTTAAAGGGAAATGAGAGACGCATCGATATTTTTAGATCTTGTTATATATATATATATATATATATATATATATATATATATATATATATTTATATATATGTGTATAATGTATGTATGTATAAAATGTATATATATATATATATATATATATATATATATATATATATATATGTGTGTGTGTGTGTGTATGTATATATATAATATCTATATATGTATATATAATGTATATATAATGTATATATATAAAGTATATATATATGTATAGATATATATATTGTATATATATGTATGTATATATGTATGTATATAAATGTATAGATATGTGTAGATATGTATATATACATATACAAACACAAAAACAAACAATCAAACAAACAAACAAACAAACAAACAAACAAACAAACAAACACACACACACACACACACACACACACACACAGAAAGAGAAGAGAAAGAGAGAGAGATTACATATATTCCTTCCATCTATACATTTCTTTCTTCCTTTCTCCTTTCATTCTAAATGCTCCTTTTCGTATCGAACGCTGGACCACTCACTCATAGTAATATAACTGTCACCAATTCTCGGCAGCAGATATAAACCTTTTCCTCGCACGGGATAGCCATCTGTCTCACTCACTGATTACATCCCTGTCTGAACCTCAGCCAAATTCTGGAACTGTTTTGAACTGTGATGTGATCGCGTTGGTGTTCATTATAGATAGGGCTGGGGGGAGGGAGGGAGGAGGACAGATCAAATAAATGTGGTTTATAAGGGAAATCAGGCTGCTGCTCTAGATAGGCTGAGAGTCGGGATTCCAAATGTTTGGATTTACGATGGTTTGGCTACTCGATTCCTTTTCTTTCCCTCGCTCATCGTTTTTTTTTTTTTT
>NC_061825.1:3154198-3161698 GCF_019202785.1 Penaeus chinensis
CAAACCGTTGGAGCAAATGATAGCTTCCTCTCTACCATCAACGAAAGGAAATTGAAATGGTACGGCCACGTCAGGTCCCAAAGCCTGGCAAAGGAGATTCTGAGAGGTGCATGCCACGAGAGCAAAAGAGAGGATGGGAGAGGGGGTGGGAGGGGAGGGAGGAGGGAAGGGGGAAGAGAGAGGAGGGAAGGGGGAGGAGAGAGGAGGGAGGAAAGAGGAGAGAAGAGGGAGGAGGGAGGAGGGAGGAGGGAGGAGATAGGTGGGAAGGGGGGGAGGATGGAGGAGGGAGGAGAAAGGAGGGAGGAGAGGGGAGACTAGAGAAAAGAAAAAAGAGAGAAGGGTGGATAGAGTAGAGAGAAGAGAGAAGAGTGAGAGTGAGAAAGTAAGAGAACGGCAGTGAGAGAGTGAGTGAGAAAGAGAGAGAGATAGATAGAAAGAGAGAGAAGAGAGAGCGAGACAGAGAGAGACAGAGAGAAAGAGAGCGAGAGAGAGAGAAAGAGCGAGAGAGAGGAAGAGAGCGAGAGAGAGAAAGAGAGCGAGAGAAAGAGAGCGAGAGAGAGAAAAAGAGCGAGAGAGAGAAAGAGAGCCAGAGAGTGAAAGAGAGCCAGAGAAAGAAAGGGAGCGAGAGAGAGAAAGAGAGCGAGAGAGAGAAAAGGGAGCGAGAGAGAGATAGAGAGCGAGAGAAAGAGAGCGAGAGCAAGAGCAAGAGCAAGAACGAGAGCGAGAGCGAATGCAAGAGCAAGAGCAAGAGCGAGAGCGAGAGAGGAAAAGAAGAAAAATAGCCACATAACACGAGAGAGTAAGTAGACCCGAATATCTGCAACTCTCAGATGACTATCCAGACCAGGTCAGTTCAGTGAGATTTCCGAAAGTAAGCCTCGCCTGGCCTCGTTTATGCCCTGGCTTGCGCAAAACAGTGTTTGAAGATCAGCTGCCCGGCGACCTAGATTGCGGGACAGGAAGAATGTATATATATACAAACATAAATGCTTACATATCTATATCTATATGTACCTATGTATGTATCTATATCTATCTATCTATCTATATCTCTATCTATATTTATTTATGCACACATGCACACACACACACACGCACACGCACACGCACACGCACACGCACACGCACACGCACACGCACAAGCACACGCACACGCACACGCACACGCACACGCACAAGCACACGCACACACACACACACACACACACACGCACACACACACACACACACACACACACACACACACACACACGCACACACACACACACACACACACGCACACACACACACACACACACACACACACACACACACACACACACACACACACACACACGCGCGCGCGCTCTTCGGTCTCATGACAAAACAAAGGGAATTACAGACGAACGCGGACCTGTAATACTACGTTTATTTATCCTATTAAAGGAAAAAGCGAAAATAAATACTTGCTTCAGCTTACACGTTGCTGAGCGCTCGACGCCTTCCTCTGTTGTTATAAAAATACCGAAACAAATAAATAGAACGTGTGGTAATCCTGTGCATGATCCTCTGCATGACAGCCACGGCTTCCGATGACTTTTCTTTTTATTTTATTTTGATATAGAAATAAATAGGAGTTAAAGATTTTTTTCCGCTATGATGAATCATTTTTTGTTTTAAATATTATTCCGGTGTTCGATATGTATGGCCACAAACCATCATATACCATTTATTGGGATTATCAGTCTTGACTGGTGGATTCGGACGATTTGGGCGGGGGGGGGGGGGGTTAATAAATGAATGCAAATCAGTCACAGTCTGTTCGTTTCTAATCCATTCTTTTCAAATGTTTCTCTCTTTCTCTCTCTCTCTCTCTCTCTTTTCTCTCTCTCTCTCTCTCTCTCTCTCTCTCTCTCTCTCTCTCTCTCTCTCTCTCTCTCTCTCTCTCTCTCTCTCTCTCTCTCTCTCTCTCTCTCTCTCTCTCTCTCTCTCTCTCTCTCTCTCTCTCTCTCTCTCTCTCTCTCTCTCTCTCTCTCCTCTCTCTCTCTCTCTCTCTCTCTCTCTCTCTCTCTCTCTCTCTCTCTCTCTCTCTCTCTCTCTCTCTCTCTCCCCCCCTCTCTCTCTCTCTCTCTCTCTCTCTCTCTCTCTCTCTCTCTCTCTCTCTCTCTCTCTCTCTCTCTCTCTCTCTCTCTCTCTCTCTCTTTTTCTTACCATCTATATAAACGTAATGACTGAACCAAAATCTAATAATAAACGAAGGGATGTCAACTATTCAACAAATCTTGCTGTCTAGGAGCAGTTTTAGAAATACTTGTGAAGTCCCACACAAAATAATCCGAAGTGACATAGCGAAAAATACAGTAATCTCATTGATCAACATCTGGAAAAAATATGCTAATCTACATCAAGATTGCATTTCGACTTGGAGTGGAATGTTGGGCGAGAGAATTAAGAAATTCAAGCATTTAAGTTGTGGAGATGGACAGACAGACACACAAATGAAGGGGTTAGGGATAAAATTGTTAATCAGAGTCTGGTCGGTGGTATTAATAAGCGCGAAATCACTTTTGCTGGACACGTGGCACGGAGCAAAGGTCAGGAATAGGGCTTACTAATGGGTATGGGGTACGGGAAGAGAAGATCGGAAAGGCAAAAGAAGAAGAAGAAAGGAAGAAAATGGAAAAGAAAAGAAACAATAAAAGAAAGGAAAATAAAAGAAAAGGAAAGAAAAGAATAAAAAAAGATAAGATAAAAAGATAGGAAAAGAAGGGAAAGGAAAGGAAAAGAAGAAAGGAGAAGAGAAGAGAAGAGAAGAGAAGAGAAGAGAAGAGAAGAGAAGAGAAGAGAAAAGTTAAATGACCAGAAATATGAGAAAACATCAAAGCCTTAGCAGGACTGAGCATCGCCGGGCCCGCTGGGAAAAGCGAGTCCGAGGGAGAGTTGGAGGAAATTTTGTAAAGGTAGATCGGCCGAACGAACAGCCCGGTACATAATGATAATGGAGGGCTGTAGTGCCAGGTACACGTGCACCGATTTCGCAGGTTTTCGAGTCGTATCCGTGGGCAGCGTGCGAAAAAAAGCGGTTTCTCGGCGACACAGAGGTCACGTCTTGGAAGAATCTCGACGCCCGTGACCTCGTGGGCGCGTTACGTGTGTCCCAAAGACCATAGAGTTATTTCGGGACATTTTTGTTTATTTATTTATTATTCTTATTTTTGTTCTGAAGTGTTACGGTGTATTTGATGGTTGTTGGTATGAGATAATCTAACTTAATATAACCTTGCGTGATAATGCTTGGTTATGCTAAACTAAGCTGATTCAAAAATACCTAACCTTACCTTGTCTAACTTAACCACGTTAAGTTAGACAATCCAGTGAGTGAAATACTTATTATTGCTTCGAATGTCCGTATTTGGTTTATATAGGCGCGAGACCTGAAGGTATAAACTTAGGCAAACCATCCGCTTTTCCTACCCACGTTCTATTTGTTATATCTTACGCGTTGGGCCTGCAAGAATTTGTTATTGGTGATAATCAATACTGAAAGTTTGGGGAAGGAAAGGATGAATGCTTGCGTCGCCTTGGTGGAGTTTCAGAAAATATGCTAATAAACTTTTGATATATTCAGAAACTTTAGTCTAGTTGGGTGATAACTATTTCCATGTAGAATTTAGGGAAATCGGTAAGAAAAATAAGAAAAAAATAAAAGCTTTTGATCAACATACATATTCATACTTTTGTACGAAGACACTTCAATGACCAACACACGAGTCAGTTTTATGTATCAGTGATATCCTTTTGCAAGAAAACAGTTTGGATAAAACATGGCTCATATGAAAAAAAGAAAAGAAAAATGAATAAATAAATCACATCACTTCAAAATCAATAAGCTAACCTTTGTTGCCAAATAACCTTTACACATTTGTTACGAAACCTTTCCTTGTCTGAATGACATTTACGCCAAAACTGCGCCCGCTCCGAGATGGGACCTTCCTTCTTTATAGAAAACGGTAATGGGTGATCAAAAGTCCTTTTTCTTCTCCCCAGCATGTACAAAAATATCTTCCTAATGTAAGTTTTATTTGATTTAGTTATTAGAATGAAGTATTTATCTACTATTTCGTTGTAGAACTGTTGTGGATTTCTGTAGAAGCATACCGTACCAGAGTGGTTATCTAAAACGAAGGCTCGTAAGGTGTTTTTTGTAGATTTTTTTTTGCAATCTGATGTGAACCTAGGATTAAAAACCAGAAGACAGCCAATGAAATCAACTTGCTCGTCATATTCCATCCGTGGCATAAAAAGCAAATCTCTTGGTGCACAAATCTTAGGGTACTTAGTCATCATAATGAAAGTTCTACAGCCAACCGACATTCATTCACTAGCTTCTCTCAGCTACTTCACGAATGAATGACCCTTTGACATGAAGTACGTCGAACTAGAATCCGGGGGGGGGGGGGGGGGGGTAATTCTCATTAATTTAATCAGGTGTGAAGCTTCGGCAAAATGCAAAATGCAAAGTCTGCTAATTGCAGTTGGGATGATAGCAGTAAAGTGTCACACGTAACGCATTGCCTGCTCGCTTAGAGTATTGCGTATGGAACATGGAATAGTGCCATAGTAATCCTTACTCCAAGTGGTGTCCAGGTGGCACTTACTGAGAGGAATGCTTGTTAGCCTACCTGCCCTCCTGTATCGTTGCGGTGTTGGCACGGCGTATGATTTTTATGTTAATTAATTATCCACTTGTACAGAATAGTGACAACTGTATTGTCATTTCTATGATTTACGTGTGGCATAAGCGCGCCGCTCTATTGCTGGTGATTGTTTGACCTTGCAGCCATTGACAAGTATTACGCCTATGTACGGCAACGATAGTGTGTGCATGTATACGCCAGGTGAGTGCGTAATCAGATACTTCTGGGCTGGCGGAGGAGAAAGAAGTGTGGTGTGTGTGTGTGTGTGTGTGTGTGTGTGTGTGTGTGTGTGTGTGTGTGTGTGTGTGTGTGTGTGTGTGTGTGTGTGTGTGTGAGTGATGCCCCCATGACGGTGCTGTTTTTAAGTATTTTGAGAGTGCAGTCAAGTTGTTCTACTTATGTCGGGTTTCCTGTTCATTACATATTCGATATTGATTTGTTATACAATATTTCAATTTACTAATTATTTTGTTAAGTAAACTATTGTTCACGTTCTGGTTTTGCGTATGATTTCTACCCTTTACACCTCTGGATTTCAAAGATATAAAGACCTATTTATCTGAAATAATTAAAAGTATTAAACACGGTTGTCTTAATTAGATTACATAACTATATAAAGAGTAATTAATTTGAATGCTGATTAAGCAAGGTTATAAGGGTACTTTTATTTTTTTATGCCATGTGTGTTCTAGTGACAAAATAATTGTTTTATGACAAAACAGAAGAATAATATGTATTTACGTCGCACCTTTATTTCTTTAGGATGAGGTAAGTTACAGTGTTGGTGACAGTATAAACTTCTATGTTAACTATGATTTCTAATGTATTTTCAAACGATTTTTAAAATTGTTTGTAAAGCTGACTGATGCCCTTTATATGATACTCATATTTTTTTTTAAACAGTGAAAAAACATCTTATCCTAAATCCACTTATGAACAACATAATCTGCACGGAATATCCAGATGATCCCGTCCTAGTCAGATGAAGCAATAATTGTGCAACAGTGCAATTTTCTGGTACGATGCTTGACTTTATAAAGTAAGCTTAGATAAACGGTGTTCATTGCGTCAGATATAGAGGAAAAAGATGTGAAAGGGAATACATCTCTACATGTATTTCTGATGAAGATATAGTCGGAAAAGATTAAATACATCTCTTGCAATGTTTAGATATCCATTTTTATTTATACGTTTTTCACTATAGAATTTATATTTGAGAAACTGCGCTTTTGTCTTAAGTAAATATACGTCTTATGTCGACTTATAATCAGTAGTTATAAGTATTTTTATATTCCAGTATGATTAATTTTACTTTGACGAACGAATGCCGAAGAACTGATATACCTACATCCATACGTTTTATTATTATTCAATTGTTCAATCCCTGTCTCTCCCCTACAATATCTTTCCTGTAGAGAGAGGAACATTTTCTCCTCTCGATCGTCCATGCTGGGAGCCGACTCGTGTTAATTCTTCAGGATTTGCTGCCTGAGCCGACGAGACTGACTTTATGAGAATGCTATGGAGTTATCACCACTGAGGTCTGACTATGTCTTTTCTCGGGATTGGCGAAGGTTCTGTAGCACAGAAAGAAAGTTACACATTGAATTTGATACACACACACACACACACACACACACACACACACACACACACACACACACAAACACACACACACACACACACACACACACACACACACACACACACACACACACACACACACACACACACACACAACACACACACACACACACACACACACACACACACACACACACACACACACACACACACACACACACACACACACACACAAACACACACACTTTGAACATTAATGACCTTTTAATGACATTATGAGCAATGCAATGAGGGAATTGACACACAAAAAAGCGGCAATCTGACAGTAGAGTTCTTGCTGATTCAGTTGGATGCGTATACATTAATTTGTGTGAGTACGATTATGTTTTTTTTTTCTTGTTTATGTGGTTTCTCTGTGTGTGTTCGTATGTATGTGCGTGTGTGTTCGCTTATATCCCACCTCCAAAACCCGCCTCTTCGTAATTTTCGCCTAATAGATAATAGATTATTTCTCTTAATCATGGAAGATTCTTATCACAATCACACATTAATTAGATCCGATCTTGGTGTCGCCCCTTGAGATTCCATTGATAATTACTTGTCTTCTCTGGATAACGGATTGGATGCCTGGCTTGCTCTCGCACACTGCTCCAGCTCACCCACAATTTCTCGCGACGAACACGCGAGTCGGTTGATGCGAAGAGATAGAGGAAGGGAGGGAAAGGGGAGAGGAGGAGGAGGGAGGAGAGGGAAAAGGGGAGAGGGGGAGGGAGAGAGGAAGGAAGGAGGAAGAGATAGAGAGGGGACAGACAGGCAGGCAGACAGGCAGGCAGGCAGGCAGGCAGGCAGGCAGGCAGGCAGGCAGGCAGACAGACAGGCAGCAGGCAGACAGACAGACAGACAGACAGACAGACAGACAGACAGACAGACAGACAGGCAGGCAGGCAGTTAGACAGATAAAGGAAGATAAAAGGATAAAACGAAAACAGACAGACAGACGGACGAATAGGCAGATAAAGATATAAAAAATAGATAGCCAGACACAGACAGACATACAAAGAGAGAAGCAAACCCCTTATACACGTGCATAGGCCTAAACAGAAAATATTATCTGAATGATTTATCTACCTATGTATATGCGAAGTATTTACGATATTGTTTCTGTTTATTTACTGAACCTTGAATCATTCCACTTATTTCGTTGAATAATCTATGTGTTCTTATATTTACAGAAGTAAAA